>NW_014577149.1:298263-302209 GCF_000485595.1 Priapulus caudatus | reverse complement strand
GTGTGTGTGTGTGTGTGTGTGTGTGTGTGTGTGTGTGTATGTGTGTGTGCGCGTGTGTATGAGAGAGAGAGAGAGAGAGAGAGAGAGAGAGAGCGAGAGAGATTGAAAGAGCATGTGTGTTTCAGATGCTTGGTGTCGCTGCAACTTGAGAAAAATGAATGTGATACATAGGGAACAGCAACGTATGTACGTTGTGCCTTGCATGTTATGTCACCCGGAGTATTGCCGACTGATTCACGCCAGTGCGTCCATCGATCGAAAAGTTGAATGCGTCAATTGTCACAATAGCGCCTAACCAGCGCTCAGTTCACAGGTCGATTCGTTTCTAACCATAGAAAGTCTGACAAATCTGAACCGATGCAGAAAGTAAGAAATTCGTATAATTATAGTTAACATCATATCGTCTCTGGTTTGGAATTTCCGAATCCAGTACGAGTTGCAGCTGGATGGACGCGGCATGAAAGGCAGTTAGTTTCACAGTGCTAAGTTGAAACGGGGATGATACAATTCATTTTGGATAGAATGGATAGGCCTATTCACGCAAGCGCTACGCAGTAATAAAATCACGATAAGGACAGACAGTCAGACGTGAGTGATGACAACATCTGAGTCATTTACATAAATAAATCTTCAATTTTAACGTGGCATTATTTGCTTTTTCTAAATCCATACATTGGCGAACGAAGTTCTCTATTTCGCGACGATCGCATAAAATTTGAATTGGCAACTCCGCAAAGTTTTGTGCTTGTTACGGAAATTAAAACCCGTTGCCCCTCGAGCAAACGTGCTTAGACGGTTGCCGGATATTACCAAGATGGTGGCCAGATGCAATGTTAAATACGATACAGAGACGATCGTGGTACGTACAAAATATGCATTCCTCTTCTCAGCCGCGATTCGATGCGGTTAGATTTAAATTGACCCTCGTTGTCGTTCGCTGTCTGTATATCACTGCGTTTAATGTCTTTTCTGCATGAACTCGATGGAAAATGGGCTGGTAACGCGGAGGCTAAGTGGTTTTAGACTGATTAAGGTAGTAGTAAGTGTATCGATACAGCGTCATTTGAGCTTCTCTCCGCGCACCGCCTGCGCGTACAATACCGCATGCATAGTACGGCTGATAGGGTCTATGTCCTCCAGGGTACTGCCGGAACGTACCCTGGTACTAAATACTACTATCTAATATGCAAGACCGTACCTTGCCTACTCCACTAACGAGTCTATAGGGAGTCGCCTACGCCTACTCCCTAACCCTAACCATAACCCTAACCCTAACCCTAACTCTAACCCTAACCCTAACCCTAACTCTAACCCTAACCCTAACCCTAACACTAACTCTAACCATATCAGCTACATAGTTACCAGGGTACGTTCCGGTATACCGGACCGTACCCAGGGTACGTTCCGGCAGTACCCTGGGAGACATAGACCCTATCAGCCATAGTACGCACTATCCGACACGCATGCTCACGATTAAAAACGTGGTATATTGTCAGCTTGGACAGTTGTTTATTTTTACGCCGAACCTGCCCGCGCACAATGCCGTTATGTGCCGGGGTCGAAAGGTTGACTGTCCCGAACAAGCGCGCGAAACAGCGCTGTGCATTGTCACGTCGTTTTCCACTACGGTTTATACGGATAGCAGCAGCACGTATTGGCAGACAAGCAGTCGTTGTTTCTCACCGTACCTGCGAGTAAATTGTTTGCAGGTGGAAAAGTTCATTATCCGCTTACGCGAATGCGACTATCTGTGTAATGCGCGTTCGTTCGAAAGTTCTTTCACCTGCGCTAAAGCGACGGGCAAATTTTTCTGCTAGGTAAATCGACATTATCATATCTCCAAGTGCTCACCTCACAAATGTTTGTAGCGAGTTATGTGTCGAAAGCATACCAACCAGTTTGTTCCTTATATGTGTGTACCCTCCCTTATTCAAACCGAATACGGCTCCAAAACTGAAACGCTGAATGACGTACGATAACATTACCAGTACAACGCGGTGATTTTGGTACAGAACCGCTATTTCAACACTAGCCGCAAGACACGATTAATTACGGAAGCGCGTGTTGCCTAGCTTTAACCGCGTTGCAGTCACGTCATCGCTGAAACGGCGCTGCAAATAACAATGATGACGACGAGAGAATGAGATACAATCGCCGTCTCCTTCACAGCTTTGCTCATTCTCTCTTAGCTTAGGCGCGCTATCTCCGCGTTTTCCGTCTATACGCGCTTGGCTCATTCATTCCCTGTACGTGTATACGAGTTAATTAGATGCCATGCCGGCGCACGCGTGTCTGCCCCGAACCGCATTGCTCCGGTAGACTAGATGTGCTCTAGGAACTGCGGGTGAAGCAACAGTGTGCGCCGGAGAAATGCGTCAATGCGATGTCCACTCGGATAACTTCATTTCATGAAGGAAAAGGCCACTCACCTCTCTCACCCTCGTGCTTCAAGTTCCGAACTACTTCGTGCTTACAGGCTTACATCGCAATAACGCAATGAGTGTTCACCTACACGCTCGCACATACGCCTCGCGTCCCTCTCCCTCATCCCTCCCCCATCCATCGCTTTTCGGCTTGGCCGCGCCGGCCTAATAGGTTATACGAGAATCGAATCAGATGATAATTTCGCGTAAATTTAAGAGCCGTTCGAGTTAGGAGCAATCATGAATGGGCGCCCTCCCTCGTTTACCGCGCACAACATCAGTCTGTTAGCGGCTAAGTGCTGCGCGTCTTTTTTGCGAGATGCATGAGCAGTATCGCGGGGTTGGGGGCCAGCCCTGATCCTCATTATCCTTCCCTGCGTACGACTCCCGAGCCTGACAGCGATGGCAATTCGAGTTCGCACGAGAGCGAGAGCGATTTCGCTGCATGACAGATGCGCCTTGGTAATGGCGCGCAGTGCACGGGGTCGAGTGTAGAACACTCTCGCTTTTCACGCTGCAGTGACGGGGACGGCTGCGGCCATTGGGCGGAGCAGCCGAGCGTCACTCGGCGCGTAATTTCCTAAAATAATTGCGCCTCGCTCTTCTTTGTTGCACGGTCCGGCGAGCAGGCCCCATGTGCTGCTCTCCCATCCCGCCCGCCACTCCTTCTCTCTCTCTCTCTCTCTCTCTCTCTCTCTTCCTTCCTCCACACACTCTCTCTCTCTCTTTCTCTTCGCGCAGTGTTATGCACGCGTGTACCGCGTACAGCTGCAAGCTTATTTACGTGCGGACAGAGCGTGGTGGTAGACCGTGTACGAGCGTCCGTGCGTACCTAAGACAGGTGCGAAGAGCGCGAGCAATGCTTAAGTGATCACTTTACGCAACGACGTTTGTCTCGTTATAGGTGAGCGGCGAAATGACGGTGATCGGCGTCGGCAGCCTCCTCGCTCTACAGGTAAGTGAAACTCGTATCTCGCGCTCCTAAAAAACTATTAATAATCGGTTTCGTATCGAAGGGGTTCGCGTAACGGTGACGAGGCGCATGCATGCTACGGGCTCTAACACCCGCCGGCGGCAGGATTATGTCAGCCGGCTCACATGACATCTATATAAAACCAGCAAACATAAGCACCTAGGAAGCACATCAAATCATGCTGCATTTTGATATGTAGATGTAGTGTAAGCAGGCGGACATGATGCTGCAGCCTGTGCCTCTAGTTTTCTATACTGTCTGCGCTCAGTGGTTTATGAGCGTTGGTACGATAACGCAGGACCGGTTAGAGTACGACCCGTGAGCGAGTCGTAACGTTATAGCTGTGCGCGCAGGTGAACTCGTAATGTAAATTCGATGTTAAATTATGTTTGTTCAATTTGATGTCGACGCAGCTAGGATACGTGCACGTAATCATGATTTTTTTTAGAAAATTTATGCTTTTATAGTATGCTATAACGTGTATGCATATATATATATATATATTATATATATATATATATATATATATATATATATATATATATATATA
>NW_014577149.1:276453-296029 GCF_000485595.1 Priapulus caudatus | reverse complement strand
AAGTCTCAATAGTTTTGCATAACACTACCTATCGGCGCGTTGAAATCAGCTTAAAATAATCCATAATAAACAGTAATTAATTATAATGCTTAAGCGTAATTAACGCGCAGTACGTCGCTGTCGCGCAGGAAGTACGCCGATTAGATACCGCGTACAGTGCGCGCTAACTGAGCGCGTCACCATAGAGCCTTAACCCTCCACGTCTACTCGAAAGCCAGAAGGCCTCATGCAAATGCGAAATGCGAGCATGCGAAATGCGAGCATGCGAAATGCCGAATGCGCAAATCGAGATGTGAAATGCCGCAGATGCGAATGTAACTGCGACTTTAATTGTACAGCGAATCAGCACTTAGCTTTCATCATGTTTAACAATGTGGCCCAATGTAAATACGGTTTGAACATTTAGATGCTTGGGTCCTTGAGGCAAATAAGGCGGCGTTCAAGTTGAGTAAACAAACTACGTCATTTTAGGCGGCAATACGCAGTTCTGCGTTGCACACCAGGTTAAATATTATTCATAGACCTGCGGGGGTCATCGCAGCGAAAAACGAGGGCCCTAAGCTAGGCCCAAATTTTGTAAACCAATGGCGCTCAGGCAGGCACGCCACAGCACCGGGAGGACACGCCACGTACACGCCAGGTACACGTACGTACACTCAAGATACACGCACGTACACGCGGGAACACGCCGAGATACACGCACGCTACACGCGGGACACGCACGTCCACGCAGGTTACCCACGCACGTACACGGCCACGTACACGCGGATACACGCACGTCACACGCGGGTACACGCACGTATACACGCGGGTACACGCACGTTACACTTCACGTACACGCGGTCGTACACGCACGTACACGCGGCGTACAGCACGCTACACGCATGCGCTACACGCGGGTACACGGCAGCCGTACACGCACGTACACGCACGTATAGCGCGGTACACGCCGTGTACGTGCGATGTCACGTGCGTGTACCCTGCGCTGTACGTGCGATGTACGGTGCGTTGTACACCCTGCGTGTACGTGCGAATGTACCCGCTGTGCTACGTGCGTGTACCTGCGTGTACCGCGTGCTACGTATGCGTATGTACGTGCGTGTACTGGCGTGTGCGTCATGCGTGTACCCTGCGTGTACGTGCGAGTACCCGCGTGTACTGTGCGTGTACCGCCGTGTTACGTCGCGCTAGTACCGCCGTATGTACGGTGCGCTGTACCCGCGTAGTACGTCGCTGTACACCGCGTGTATCGCTGCGTGGTAACCCGCGTGTACGTGCTGTTACTGTGCGTCGTACCGCGTGATCGTACGGCTTGTACCGCGTGTACGTGCGTGTATCCGCGGTGTACGTTGCGACCAAACCGTGTCGCTTGCGCTGTACCGCTTGTACGCTGCGTTGTATCTCCGTGTACCCGATACCGTGGTACGTGCGTGTATCTGCGTGTAACCCTCTTCTGTTGCGTGCCTAAGCCTGAGCCAGCCATTGTTTACAAAATTTGGCCTAGGAGTGTCTATATTCAGGCCGGTAACGGCGAGATATACGCCCGTACGCAGTTATTTGGCCTAAGTATATTGACTAATCGTGCGTCAATAAACTTCAATATTCACAGAGAGCTATAAGCTAAGACATGTGTCTATTAGGTATCTAGAATTTTAGAAAATTTAATCATCTGTAATTACTTAGTCCGCCGCGCATTATATTTGCTATATTAGACTAATCGTGCGTCATAAACTCAATATTCACAGAGAGTCAAGTATTTATGAATTCAAGCCGGTACGGGAGCAATCATTTTGCTAAATATATTCTACGATACCTATAGACACATGTCTTAGTCCCTATACTCTCTTGCTGAATACTTGATTTATTGACGCGACCGATTAGTCAATATATTAGCCAAATATTAATGCGTACCGCTAATCTTCCCGTACCGGCTGAATATACGACAAACCCAAATTGCCTAGCTTAGCTCGTTTTTCGTGCGATGACCCCCAGCGTCGATGAATAATATTTAAGAAAATCGTGTCAACCAGAAACTAGCGCAAGATGCTCGCCAAAATGACGTTAAGTTTGTTTACCAACATTGAACGCCCCTTATTTGCCTCGGAGGACCAAGCATTGAATGTTAAAACGCGTATTTCAAATTGCGTCACATTGTAAAACATGATGAAGCTAAGCTGCTGATTTCGCGTACATATAAAGTCGCAGTTTACATTTCACATCTCGCATTTTCGCATTTCGCATCTCGCATTCGCATTTCGCATCTCGCATTCGCATTTCGCCATGAGCCTTCTGCGGGCTTCTCGTACACGTCTCCTAAAGCCGCGTTCACACGGAGCGTTCGGTTCCCGCGCGGGTCGAAAACGGTGCTCGCGGAACGCTCCATTAGGCGAGTGCTTACCAACCTTTTGATATCATAATAATAATTGATTAATTATTAATGATTGATAATCCTAACCCTAAACCTACACCTAACCCTAAAAAAAAAAAAAAAAAAAAAAAAAAAAAAAAAAAAAAAAAAAAAAAAAAAAATCCAATAACCCTAACCATAACACCTAACCCTAACCCTAAAACCATAACCCAACCCGTACCCTAACCTAAATGACATTAAACGAACAAACGTAATATATTGCCATGACCAATTATATATATAATATCATATATACTTATATATATATATACTATATATATATATATGTTATTATGACCATTAATGGCATTAAAGTTGGGAACACTCCTAATGGAGTATCACCCCGAAAAGGCTCAGAGACTGACCAGGATCGAAAACGACATGGAGCGTCGTTGAAGAAAGCGTTCACACGACGCTATGCGAGCTGCCTGCTATGCGAGCTGCGAGCTGCGAGCTGAGAAAAAAATACAATGCGTCCAAGCGAACAATCAAGCGAACAATGCGAATTAAACAATCAAACTCTGGCTCTCGACACTGGCGACGGAACCGCCGTACTCATTCTGACCCGGTGTAGCGCGGAATTTCATGATATAGGATGCGTATGCCAGAGTTTGATTGTTTATTCGCATTGTTCGCTTGATTGTTCGCTTGGACGCATGGTATTTTTTTCTCAGCTCGCATAGCAGGCAGCTCGCATAGCATAGAGACATGTGCCGCATGTCCAAGAATTGATCGATCAAAGGTCGTGTGAACTTTCAACACCTTCAACGACGCTCCGTGTCGTTTTTATCAGAATATCAACTATAATCTCTACCTATCAACTCTAAACTCTAACTAATATAAACATTACAACACAGTTTGTGTTCGTCCAAGTGTACACAACTTATCGTAACACAACGACGAGCTGTGATTGGTCGGGTCGGCACGCATGCGTTTCGCTCCGTGTGAACGCGGCTCTAATCATTAATGACGTAACGTGCCATGAATGAGCGTGACGTAAATCATTTATGAGCGAGAGGTGCTCTTATAGGTTTATGAGTGGGAGGAAACGCGATCGTTTATCAATGGCCGCATCGCTCCCTGCCCGAAGATTGTTCTCGCCACTCTAGTTCCTTAAAAGCACTACCATAACTGCTGAGAGAGCATTCGCTGTCGAGTATGTATTACGCCTACTGCTCATTTTGCGGAGGCCATTATCTAAATCCGATTAAGGCCAGTTGGACTGCAGTTTCTGAGGAGACGTTTCAGATTACGATTTACGCGTTAATAACACGCTTGTGCTGAGTGAATGCGCTTCGAATTCCGCGTTGATGCAGTGTACGTATGCAATTGTTTTTCAACACAATGCCCACATTAGCAAAATCCGACGAGTTTTCGAAATCGCGCGTTAAACAGTGAGACACGGCTCGACGTGTCTCGCCGGTTGCTTGCTTGAATGAACTGGGTTGCACGTGCGTAATTTAACTTTTTTCTGCCTTTTTACCAGATTACCGCGGTGCTTGCGCAGCTGCTGGGACGAGACGACGCAGGAGAACTAAACCGTAAGACGAATACAAGTATACACGTAGCGCTGCGCTAATATTCGTATAACCTGGATGTAGGACATCCCCTACATGCAGCAGCGAGTGCGCGCCTGTACGTGCCGCCAGCTTCGCTACTAGGCCTAACACTAAAACATCCTCTGACCCCCCCCCCACACACCCACACCAACACCGCTCAGACACACACACACACACACACACACACACACACACACACACACACACACACACACACACACACACACACACACACACACACACTGAGAGAGAGAAAGAAGCGTGCTAGCCGTAAGGGTTCAACTAGAATGCCTCTACTCGTCGTGGATATACAGTCAACCCTGTGTCAACAGACACCTCTACAGAACGTACAGCCGCCTGTACGGAATGCTTTTGGAGCTTTCCTTGAGTAGCAGTTATACAGGGAAATCACTTCTATAGAACGGACACCTGTGTGTAGAGAACACGTATGAAGGTTCGTTTGAGTAGCAGTTATACAATACAATTACTTCCATAGAACGGCCTTGTATAAAAGACACTTATGGCGGTTCGCTTGAATGGCAGTTATACAGCGAGATCACCTTTAAGGAACGGAATCACAGACTGTTTATAGAAGACACTTTTGCGGATTTTTTGACCCCTGCATGCAGTTTTGATTGCGCTATAATGGTCTAACCATTAGCGTATACTTCCTTCTAGTCATTTCAGAACGCCCAAAACTCATATCTAGGCGTTAACTCACACTAACAGCGTCTGTAAAAGCAGGTCGGTACTTGTTATCTCGGTATAGTCAGGCATCAATGCGTATAACCAGCCGGACATCCACAAACGTGAGGTTTCTCGTCCATGACGTTGCACAACGGTCACACATTTTTCTCGTGTACGTTTGAAGTGATCGTCCGCGCGCTCGAACAAGAACAACGGCCTGGCTCCCACGCACTAGAAAACGTCCTTCTGAGATGACGCGGATGTTGAAATCCGATTTTTTTTTAGTCGAGACCCCTCTTATATTAGAGGCAGCGCAGAATGCGGGCGAGTTCCCAGATCGCATTTTCTTCGCTTCGCTAGTATATTTATTTACGAAATCTGGGGTCCGTTGTCAGAAACAAAATTAATCTCAACATTATTAGTCTTCCCATTAACTTCCACTCGTAAACTGTTGAGAGAATCATCGTAAAGTTACGTGAACGAAAAATCCTAGGAAAATTTCCTCCTAACATTACGAGAGCCCAAACCTTGTCGTAACTTTAATATTAAGATGAAAATAACACGTTTACACTAAGAATTACAATTATAGTGATATTATATTTTATATTAATTAGTAAACTGTGTGTTTTCATAGAAAAAAACGTCAGAAACATTACTTATCCACCGGTGGTAAACCAAAACAAACATATTTACAAATGGCGTTTGTTCTCTCGTATTGAATGTTTTGATTAGTCATGACGCTCGCGTTTTGTGTTCTACTCATGTCTTGCAGTGCAGAAGTATGAGAATAAATTCATGACCGTGTCGATTTTTTATCAAATATTATTTATATGTGGTTAACCATCATAATATGCATAAATTACTGTGATGTACAATAAATGTGTATGAATTTGAATTTTGGGATCGATTCTCAAATCCAATAAGCAGCCTTGTGACATCAAATTATGAAGTTCCGGCTATCGTGAGTTTTCTCATGGCTGCGATGCGTTTTTCTCAACGCTATTCTCGTAACATTAACATTAGTCGTAATCTTAGCTATCTTAGCATTAACATTAGCATTAACTTTACGATGTTTCTGACAACGGGCCCCAGATGATTTATACGCGGCTGCCGCATGGCTACTATGCGCCAAACTCTCTGACGGGTTTCATCCGATTCGAATCGACGAAAAATAGTGCAGTCTGTCGAGTAGCGCCAGTTTTAATCGCTATAAAGTCTCAATAGTTTTTGATAACACTACCTATCGGGTTTAAACGCATTAAAATAATCCCATAATAAACGTAATTAATTTTAATGTAAGCGTAATTAAGCGCAGTCGTCGCTGGCGCAGGAAGTACGGATTAGTACCGCGTCAGTGCGCGGCAACTGAAGCGCGTCACATAGAGCCTAACCCTCCCACGTCTACGAAAGCCCAGAAGGCTCATGCAAAATGCGAAATGCGAGATGCGAAATGCGAGATGCGAAATGCGAAATGCGAAATGCGAGATGCGAAATGCGAGATGCGAAATGCGAAATGCGAAATGCGAGATGCGAAATGCGAAATGCGAGATGCGAAATGTAAACTGCGACTTTATGTACAGCGAATCAGCACTTAGCTTTCATCATGTTTACAATGTGGCCAATGAAATACCGTTTGACATTTAATGCTTGGGTCCTTGAGGCAAATAAGGGGCGTTCAAGTTGGTAAACAAACTACGTCATTTTGGCGCATACGCAGTTTCTGGTTGACACCAGTGTTAAATATTATTCATGACTGGGGGGTATCGCACGAAAAACGAGGGCCTAAGCTAGGCCAAATTTTGTAAACAATGGCTGCTCAGGCCAGGCACGCCACAGCAGGGAGGTACACGCCACGTACACGCGGGGTACACGTACGTACACTCGATACACTGCACGTACAACGCGCGGAACACGCGAGATACACGCACGTACACGCGGGACACGCACGTCCACGAGGTACCCACGCACGTACACGCCACGTACACGCGGATTTCTACCCAACGGGCACCGTTTTAACACCGGCGGGTACACGCACGTACACGCGGGTACACGGCACGTACACTGTACACGTAACGCGGTCTACACGACGTACACGCGGGTACAGCACGTACACGCATGGTACACGCGGGTACACGGCAGCGTACACGCACGTACACGCCGTATAAGCGCGGTACACGCGTGTACGTGCGATGTCACGTGCGTGTACCTGCGTGGTACGTGCTGACGTAGGTGTACCTGTGTCACTGCGTGCTACGTGGATTACCCGCTGTGTACGTGCGTTTACCTGCGTGTACCGCGTGTACGATCTATGTGGCGTGATCGGTGCGATGTGTACCTGCGTGTATCGGTACCGGTGTACTGCGTGTACGCGTGTTACGTCTGCGTAGTACCCCGTTGTACGTGCGGTGTACCCGCGTAGTACGTGCGTATCCCGCGTGATCGTGCGTGGTAACCCGCGTGTACGTGCGGGTACGTGTACTGTGCCCGTCGTACCGCGTGTACCTCCGTACGGCGGTACCGCGTGTACGTGCTGCTGTGAGTCCCGCGGTGTACGTGGTACTTACCGTGTCCTGTGCGCTGTACCGCTTGTACGCTGCGTGTATCTCCGTGATACCCGTACCGTGTACGTGTCGTGTATCTGGCGTGTAACCCTCTCTGTGTGCTCCGTGCCTGCCTGAGCCAGCCATTGTTTATCAAAATTGGCTAGGAGTGTCTATATTTCAGGCCGGTAGGCGAGAATTACGCGTCACGCAGTTATTTGCCTAAGATATTGACTAATCGTGCGTCAATTAAACTCAATATTCACAGAGGAGTTAAGCTAAGAGCACGTGTCTATATAGGTATCTAGAATTTTAGAAAATTTAATCATCTGTAATTCACTAGTCCAGCCGCGCATTATATTTGCATATATTGACTAATCGTGCGTCATAAACTCAATATTCACAGAGAGTGAGTATTATGAATTCAAGCCGGTACGGGAGCATCATTTTGCTCAAATATATTTAGATACCTATAGACACATGTCTTAGCCTATACTCTCTCTGTGAATACTTGATTTTATTACGCGACCGATTAGTCAAATATATCTAGCCAAATATCTACATGCGTACCGTAATCTTCCCGTACCGGCCTGAATATAGACAAACCCAATTGCTAGCTGAGCTCGTTTTCGTGCGATGACCCCCAGCGGTCATGAATAATATTTAAGAATGGTGTCAACACAGAAACTGCGCAATGCGCCAAAATGACGTAGTTTGTTTACCAACTTGAACGCCCTTATTTGCCTCAGAGGACCAAGCATTGAATGTTCAAACGGTATTTCATTGGTCACATTGTAAACATGATGAAAGCTAAGTGCTGATTCGCTGTACATAAAGTCGCAGTTTACATTTTCACATCTCGCATTCGCATTTCGCATCTCGGCATTTCGCATTTCGCATCTCGCATTCGCAATTTCGCATGAGCCTTCGGGGCTTTCAGTACACGCCTCCTAAAGCCGCGTTCACACGGAGCGTTCGTCCCGGCGCGGGTCGAAACGGTGCTCGGCGACGCTCTCATTAGCGAGTGCTTTACCAACTTTTGATATCATTAATAATAATTGATTAATTATTAATGATTGATAATCCTAACCCTAAACCCTACACCCTAACCCTAAAAAAAAAAAAAAAAAAAAAAAAAAAAAAATCCAATAGACCCTACCATAACCCTAACCCTTAACCCTAAACATGAACCCAACCCTAACCCGTACTAAATGACATTAAACAACAAACGTAATATATTGCCATGACCAATTATATATTATATCATATATACTATATATATATATATATATATATATATATATATATGTTATTATGCCATTAATGGGCATTAAGTCGGGAACACTCCTAATGGAGTAATCACCCCGAAAGGCTCAGAGACTGACCAGGATCGAAACGACATGGAGCGTCGTTGAAGAAGCGTTCACACGACGCTATGCGAGCTGCCTGCTATGCGAGCTGCGAGCTGCGAGCTGAGAAAAATACATGCGTCCAAGCGACATTCAAAGCGAACAATGCGAATTAAACAATCAAACTCTTGGCTCTCGACACTGGCGACGGAACCGCCGTACTCATTCTGACCCGGTGTAGCGCGGCATTTCATGATATAGGAATGCGTACATGCCAGAGTTTGATTGTTTATTCGCATTGTTCGCTGAATTGTTCGCTTGGACGCATGGTATTTTTTTCTCAGCTCGCATAGCAGGCCAGCTCGCATAGCATAGAGACATGTGCCGCATGTCAAGAATGATCGATCAAGGTCGTGTGAACTTTCAACACCTTCAACGACCGCTCCGTGTCGTTTTTATCAGAATATCAACTATATCTCTACCTATCAACTCATAAACTCTAACTAATATAAACATTACAACACAGTTTGCTGTTCGTCCAAGTGTACACAACTTATCGTAACACAACGACGGAGCTGTGATTGGTCGGGTCGGCACGCATGCGTTTCGCTCCGTGTGAACGCGGCTCTAATCATTAATGACGTAACGTGCCATGAATGAGCGTGACGTAAATCATTTATGAGCGAGAGGTGCTCTTTATAGGTTATGAGTGGGAGGAAACGCGATCGGTTTATCATGGCGCGCATCCCTCCCTGCCCGAAGATTGTTCTCGCCACTCTAGTTCCTTAAAAGCACTACCATAACTGCTGAGAGAGCATTCGCTGTCGAGTATGTATTACGCCTACTGCTCATTTTGCGAGGCCATTATCTAAATCCGATTAAGGCCAGTTGGACTGCAGTTTCTTGAGGAGAGTGTTCAGATGTACGATTTACGCGTTAATAACACGCTTGTGCTGAGTGAATGCGCTTCGAATTCCGCGCTGATTGCAGTGTACGTATGCAATTGTTTTCAACACAATGCCCACATTAGCAAAATCGCGACGAGTTTTCGAAATCGCGCGTTTTAAACAGTGTGAGACACGGCTCGACGTGTCTCGCCGCGTTGCTTGCTTTGATGAACTGGGTTGCACGTGGCGTAATTTAACTTTTTTCTGCCTTTTTACCAGATTACGCGGTTCTTGCGCAGCTGCTGGGACGAGACGACGCAGGAGAACTAAACCGTAAGACGAATACAAGTATACACGTAGCGCTGCGCCTAATATTCGTATAACCTGGATGTAGACATCCCCTACCTGGCAGCCGCGTAGTGCGCGCCTGTACGTGCCGCCAGCTTCGCTACTAGGCCTAACCCTAAAACAATCCTCTGACCCCCCCCCCCACACACCCCACACCAACACCGCTCAGACACCACAACACACACACCACACACACCAAACACACACACACACAACACAACACACACACACACACACACAGTGACACACACACACACACACACACACACACAATATACACACACACACAACACACACAGACACACACACACACACCACACACACACACACACACACACACACACACACACACACGCACACACACACACACACACATACACACACACACACACACACCACACACACACGCCGCGCGCACGTACGCACGCGTACTAGTGCGAAATAAGATCGTTTTCGCTTGCCGCATAAATTGAATGAGGCCGATTGATGCGTAAGTTGATAAGGACTCGAGTGTCGAGTTACCATGGCAATGACCATGGCTAAAGGTAGTCTTTCAGCCGATGCTTTGCACTCACACCAAAGCAGGCGGCAACAGCGAATCTTCCTTGTTTGTCAACGCTCGAGTTTTCTTCTGACGCGAATATTTGCGAGGCGTGCTCTGCCTCTATCAACGGATCTCTGTTTCAGCGCGAGCGCGGGCGCGTAGAAACGCCGTGCATGTATATAGGATATAATACAATAGGACGTGTAATTTCGCCAGCCCGTCGTCGATGGACTGTCATTAGTCGACGGCTATGATTTGGCAAGGCGTATCGCGAGTGATTGATATCCGGTGTTTTGCTTCAGTCGGTCTCGCGTGCTTGCCGCACTACATGCTGGTGACGCTGAACACGACGCAACCATTCTACGGCAAGATCAGTAGCCTCTACGACTCCACATGCTTCACGCACGGGGTTGGCGAAAGGACAACACAGCTCCTATTACCACTCGACGAGTGTGGCATGTACAATGTAGGCGTTTATATCCATATAT
Organism: Priapulus caudatus; assembly: GCF_000485595.1. Taxonomy (NCBI): domain Eukaryota; kingdom Metazoa; phylum Priapulida; class Priapulimorpha; order Priapulimorphida; family Priapulidae; genus Priapulus; species Priapulus caudatus. The sequence continues at coordinate 285,220 of NW_014577149.1, read as the reverse complement.
ATAACTATATATATATATATATATATATATATATATGATGCGCGCGTGGGTTTGTCTTCTCGGAGTACATCAGCTAAAGTGAACAACAATCTGGCGTAGGTAGGCGTTTGTCGAGAGATACGCCCACATGATCCCCGAGGAATAACAGCTCGTATTAGCCATGTTTGTTGCACGTAGTTTCAACAACATGTTTGTTTCATTTGTGCAGTCTAGTCCTATCAGGAATCTACTTGTTTACGGGATGAGGGTCCTCGTATGCCTATACGGATAAAATTCTGAACTTGCTACTACAAGAAGCGTACCCAACGATCGAGACATATAGGGATGTAAAGCCTTTAACCGCACAACAGTAATGAGCAATGACACGATAACCAGAGCCTATAACGCCAAGCCCCAAGTACTGACAAGGGTCTAGTGCTAATAGATAATTAGCCAAGGATATCTCTGTCACCTTGCCACCCTACGCGCAAATATAGCTAATCTACGGGCTTTGCCTCGTTAGTGGGCCAGCATCGCCCTAGCTGTTATTCCACGTTACCACCTTCCTCTTTAGCATGGCACGGTAGAGCCTCTTGTGCATCAGCTGGCACGCTGACGATGTTTCTATTGCCTTATATCTTCTATTCGCAGGAGACGCTGTTCTATCGAAACCAGATACAGGCTCAGCGACGCCCTAATGAGGTGGACGATCTACGTGATCCAGTAAAGACGCTAACGTGCCACTACGCTCTCCCGATTCCTCCCTACATCCCGGCAAAACCGGAGGAAGGGTGAGTGCTCACGTTCCACCCGTATATAGGTTTGTACGTGTGCGTGTGTGTGCGCGCATGTGTGTGTCTGCGCGCTGATGTAGAAACCACATCGGTATCTCAAGACTCGCCTATAGCAACGGTCACCAGGCGCGTATGGGAAAAGTCAACTGCACGCAGAAGCTTTGTTAAAAAAAGAAAAAAAAATGTGTCGCGGTGCGGCTGACACATATCGCCCTATAGTCGACACTGTACGCATTGATGTGTGTCTGTCTGTCGTTTTTCGTACAGAAAGTTTGTGGCACCAGCGGCGATCGTCACGGGAGGGCTAAGCGACCGCGACATTCTCCTGCTCGTATGCATCCTCGCCTTCCTCATCATGCTGACCTGCTGCTGCGGATGCGCCTACTACTGCATGCGCAAGCGAGGCGTCAAGCTCATTCGAGCAAAGCCGAGTCCGCCGACGTCGTACGCCGCCAGCGACATCACGGCCGTCACGTCGGCGGGCAGGATCACGCTGGTCGGCGTCGACGTGCGCTCGAGCCGCCACGAGCTGAGCCGTGAGAGCGCGCTCGGCCGCTATTCGATGTCCGAGCTGGTGTCGACCAGCGGCTACCACCTCTACGAGCCGTCGTCGTCGGAGGGCTACTCGTCCGGCCAGTGGATGGACGACGCGGAGAGCGTCGGAAGTCCGGTGCCGGCTCGCTTCGACGCCGGGCCGCTGTCGCTGCCGCGGCCGGCGGTGTACGCGCGCCAGCCGGTCGTTGACGGCGACACGGACGTGCTCACGAGGGACACGATGACGACGACGACGACGATGCGCAGGAGAGAGGTGATCGAGACACACGAGAATCATGCGTTTGAGGCCGACGACGAGCGCGAGAGCGGATCCGCGTCGCCGCCGTCGCCGCCAGGGGGCTACGCGTCGCCGCCGTCGCTGCCGTCACCGCCGTCACCTCTAGGTGGCTACGATCCGGCGAGCGCCGACACGTACGTCGGCGAGCGGCCGGACGCGTTCGTTAACACGATCGTCGAGCGCACGCAGACGACGACGGTGACGGAGGAGATGACGCAGGAGACGACTAATATCTACCACGAGGAGAAGACGCCGCCGCGGCAGGAGAGGGAGAAGGAGGAGGAAGACGTTGAAGAGGAGGAGGAGCAGGAGGGGCCAGAAGCGGCGCCGTCGCTCAGCGCGTCGATGCGTAATGATGCCGCTCCGACGAGCGTCTTCGTCAAGGCGCCCTCTGGCGACGCAGACGAGGCGAACCAGTCGTGGCACCTTGCGCTCGTCGACATCGAAAGCCAGGTGAGCACGGAGCGGGGAGCGGCCGCTGTGTCGCCACCAGCGGCCGCTGTGGCGCCACCAGCGGCCGCTGTGGCGCCAGCAATGGCAACGCGCATCTCCATCGCTAGCCAGGCGCCGGCAGACGATGCGGTCGCGAGAAGATTCGAATTCGATCCCGGATCACCGCCGTGGGGCAGCGACCTGCGCTCTCCGGATCCGTCGCGTAAGCTGCGACGACAGCAGGAGTTGTGCAACGCCGACATAGCGAACGACCCGACGAAGTATCACTTCACGAAAAGATGGCTGGAGTGGTCCAGTCAAGATGACTTGACGGGCGACGCGAACGCGAACGGCGCTTCCGCTGACAGTCAGAATTACGCGCGGCTTGCTGGCGGTGACGAACGCGACCTCTACCGGGTCTATAAGGGTCAGCGGTCGCTGACTCCGGATACGAACGGCCATGGCGACGAGCCGCGGTCCATCTCTGAGGCGCTGGTTCTTCGCGACGTCGCCGAGCACAGTTCCTGCTGCACGTGCCACGACGCGCGCGCCGCCGACGCCGCCGACGACCCCGACGACGACGAAACCCGGCAGCACGTCTGTGGCGCCCCCGAGCGGCCGCCGCGATTCGCGAAAAACGAGCAGGCGCGAGCATGCTCGACTAGAGGGCAACGCTATCGCAGCCGGTCGTCGTACGCCGGCTCGATGCGCAGCAGCGACCCGGGAGGACGCGAGGACGACGAGATGCGCTCCCTGCCGGAGATCCACGTCACCGACACGCTCGCTTATTACCCGGAGCCGGACTATGACATCTAGCCGATGAGTATCGTCGCCCAGTGGCTATAACATCTCCAGCTATCACATCCCAAGCTGTCGGAGAAAAATAGAGATAATCAATGCGTCAACCTTTAGTAAAGATTTAATGACCACTTTGGCCCCGTAGTCAAGCAAGGAACAGAACGCTCGCCTCAACCTTTGACGTGTGGGGTCACGGTGTGGTTTTTTGGCGGGGTGAGAGTATGTTTTTTCCGTCCGTCGCGCTATACGGAAAAAAATCGGAGTCGTGCGGTATTACATTGAGTACATCAGGTGTGAATTAAACTCTATTTTTATTCACTCTTGGTTATATACATGCAACCAGAAGTAGATAATAGAGAGTCTCTTTATTCATTATGCATTCATTAGGATTTACTCCTGATGCAACACTGCATGAGTCTCGCTTTTCGGTGATTTCGAGCGTTTTTTCCGGAGATTGTTGTGCATTGTTGTCAGTTATCATGTTTTCCTTTCGTGTAATTAATTATTTATTGACTCGAAAAAGCGACGGAGTGTATAGACATTTTTTGCGGAGTATTAGTTAGGCTCATAGGGTCTATGTCCCCCAGGGTACGTTCCGGCAGTACCCCGGGGGACATAGACCCTCTCAGCATTAGTTAGCTAGGTACGTGCTACTTGATTAAACTCGTCTGTATAGCTTTTTTTTAAAGTTCTCCGAAAAAATGCTGTTGAATGATAAGAATTGCGATAACAGAAACCCAAATACTCTATATCAACACTTCGGATTTGTAAACAAATATGACGTGAATAGCACAAATCGAAAACACTCACACTTTCTCTCCCGAACTCTCATTCTTTCCGTCTCGCTATCCTTGCTCCATCTCTTTCTCTCTGCTCTCTCTCTCTCCCGCTCTCTCTCTCTCTGCCTCTCTCCTTCTCTCTCTCTTTCTCTCTCTCTCTCTCTCTCTCTCTCTCTCTCTCTCTCTCTCTCTTTCTCTCTTTCTCTCTCTTTCTCTCTCTCTCTCTCTTTAACGTACGTATAAATAACCCCATCATTACAAACCACACGCTTTCCCACGTAAAACGCTTGTTGAGAAAAAACGCGTTGCTTTCTATTTTATTGTTTCGATATGCTTGCAAGTGATAAATATTTTGCCCGCAGACTGCGCCATACAGTAGCGTTTATCCATTTATTACTTTATTGACCTAATTGCAATAAAACTGTGTATACGTCGCAATGAAATTGGTTTACAAATTATAATAGTTAAGTTTTGATGGAATGCAAAATGAATATCTAATATTTTTATATATGTCATATTTGTAAATTAATATTGCATTATTTGTATTGTATAAAACGCAGGTACTAACCGCACTGAGTGTATCATCAAACTTGTACCGGATAAATATCTGTATATCTGTAATATAGTAGTGAAGATTTGTTTAATTGATGCGCACTGATCACTAATGGTAAACAAATCCAAATGTATGGAGTCGTGAGTGTTTATTTACCTCGAACCGGACGGCAAAATATAAATACAAATGCAGCAATTTATAACAAGAAAACAAAATCATGTAACTGTATTTTCATAATTATATTTTGTAAAAGAATGATATCGCAAAGGCGGCGAGATCCAGTTACAAAAGACACGATAGATTAACTTGTTACTGTACGTGTCATCAAAGCTGGTGTTGCTCATCTGTCAGTTTTTGTTATCTATAGATAGTACGATAATTTACTATAATTACTGATAATTAATAAACACTATATTGTGATATCTACTCGTTCTCTGTTGGCGATAAGTTAACAATAATAAAGTGATAATTTTTGGCATACTCTTGCGCAATAATTAGAAGTAGGTTTATAAGGGATAATAATATAGTAATCGCTCATCATTTTACTCCTAATGCGAGCGTCTATATCTATGAGTTTCACATCGATTCCACAATTATATCCACAGCCGGTAAACAATATTCATTTTTAATTTATCATTATAACCTAAATTAGCATGGTCGTCATTACCCCGTGCTGTCCGTGCCAACATATATCCTTATATGACTACCGCAGGTTATTTACATGTGCCTCTAGCTATTAATAGCTGTCGTGTCATTCGGGGTATTATTTGGTGTAATATACGTGCCCATAATTCCCAGGTAGTACCCATACATCGCAGCAATTCCGTTTAATGCAATATCGCGTTCAACTTGGAAGATGTGCCAATCCCGCTGCTTATTATACACTATAAATAAAAGTTAACGCAATTATTGAGTCTGTCGCAGCATTGCTGATTATGGATGCACCGTATCGAGTTCTCTGGCCCGCCCAGTTTCCTGACAAGTTCCCTCGTAGTCGGGCTGCAGATTGAAGTTTCCTTCTGTCGCGATGCACATGATTTCGTCAGCATCAATCCTCTGGCCGACGGCTTGCACAAAGACGTCTACGTCTGCAATGCCAAGCAAGATTATAGGTAATGAATACATGTGCTAGCGAGCCAATTATACGTAAAACCGTTCAACGATATAGTGATAAAAATAGCTGTCATAAATTAATAAATAAATCACGCAACCAATCAAATAAATAAATAAATAAACCAAAAAATCAATTAAATCAATCAATAAACCAACTAATCAATTAATTAATCAATCGGTTGGTCGGTCGGTTTGGTGGTTTATGCGCACGTACGTGCGCGTGCGTGCGTTCGTGCGTCCGTGTGGCGAAGGTGGGATTAAGCCCGATATGATATTGCAAAAAATGTTGCGAAAATTACTTCATGTATAGTACTCACTCAGATCTGCCTTTAGGTTTCCGGCTACAAGGCAGGTTTCTTTGGTTCCCGGACAGTTGGAGCGTCCGTCAGTAATCAACACGACCGCACGAGTCGCATCGGGCCGCGAATTCGAAGATTCGTCGATAAACCTGTCGTACGCCTCTGCGAGCGCAAGATTTGTGCAGGTGGCGCAGTTGTCGTTCTGATCGCGGCAGAGATCACTGTCTGCAAGATAGATGCCATGTGTCCACAATATTATACCCGGCAGTAAAGTGCGCTGTACGTGCGAGTCGACGTGTGAAATAAAGTATACCATTAGCTATCTGAATACGTGCGATGCTTTTGTTTGTGCGTGACTTGCATAAGTTTACCGTCGTGGATCCATCCAGTGATCAGTACCCTCAGCGTCAAAATATTTGTCACGAAAATAGTATCGACGTAATGATTAGTCATCGATTACGAATTTTTAAATTATACGCATATCATGCTTGTAATTATATTTCAAACACTATATGGAAACATAGCTACTTTCTCCGTAATATTCAGGTTTAGCAACAGATGTATATATAATATGAGGGTACTTTAAACACTTGAATTCGTTATACCCACACTCGCACCGTTGTATCCGTTAGTAAGATAGATCCATGCATGTGTATACTTACGATATCGATAGGCAATGTCGTCTATGGCGTAATTGACTTCTTCGACCGAGCGATAGGCTGTGAAGTTTCCGTGCAATATTACCTCTCGTCCGTACGACAAGATCATAACTCTTGCCTGGATGGTAAGGTCGTCTTGGAAGAGTTGCACCCACTCCTGCGAGCCAATAATGTATGCGTGTTGACACGTGACGTGAATAGGAGAGGGAACACTCTTTTCACGTGAACTATAATATATTGGCACTAAAATTATGTATGGTGAAATAAAACAATACACGCAACTTAGAGGAAGTCTTAGAAGACAGATGATTACATGCAATATTTACTTTTTAGGCAGCTAGGGTTTCGTTGGACCTACCTTCAATGCGCACTTTGCTTGCTCAAACGAAGGTTGGCCGACGCTCAGACTACGGTCGACGATTAGAATGATATCGACATCCTCGTTAGCGTTCGGGTTGGCGTCGATGGAGAAGTCATCGGTCTGCGCATGGACATTCTGAACCACGCTAGCCTTGAAGTTTCGGATTTTGTTAATCCTATCCCGTGCTGAACATATGGAATATATATATATAATGGTTACGTGGTGTGTGTGTGTGTGTGCGTGTGTGTGTGTGTGTGTGTGTGTGTGTGTGTGTGTGTGTGTGTGTGTTGTGTACGTGTGTGTGTGTGTGTGTGTGTGTGTGTGTGTGTTGTGTGTGTTGTGGGTGTTGGGTGTGCTGTGTGTGTGTGTGTGTGTGTGTGTCGTGTGTGGTGTGTGTGGTGTGTGTGTGTGTGTGTGTGCGTGGTGTGTGTCGTGTGTGTACGTGTGTGTGTGTGTGGCGTGCGTGGTGGTGGCGTGTGTGGTGTGTGTGTGTGTGTGTGTGTGTGTGTGTGTGTGTTGTTGTGTGTGTGTGTGTGTGTTGTGTGTGTGTGTGTGTGTGTACCTGGTCATTGGGTTTCCGACCATTATCGTTACTAAAACGTTTTACGGTTAATTGCGTTACAGTTTTTAAACATATGTAGGAAATATATTCAAAAAACATGAGACATGGTTAATAAATACACACGGAATAACTGATCACTGCCGAGCTGTAATGTTGGTACCGATTGATTCTACTGTATCAGGACCAATGGCAATAGCAGAACAGGAAACGCGTGTCGAATAATGTGCCTACCAGCAGTGTCCTCACAGGTCTTTCCCGCCACATTTTCCGGGCATGCGCACTCGTAGCCAACACCATCTTCCGAGCACGAGCCGCCATTGTGGCAGGGTTCATCTGCGCATGTATCCGCTGGTGCATCTTGAGCTATAGTAGGCCCTAAATGCGTGAATTATGTAGTTTTGTTATAGAAGAAGCTGCATGTTGGTGTACAAGTCGCCGAAGAGTATATCGGGTTCGCTTATTCTACCCCGATGACAATCTGTCCACTATGCAGAAAATAAAAATTGATAAATTGCGTCGAAAAACTAGGAATTTTAAGGTTCTTACCGTTTCCAGCCAGGCGATCGAAAAACGATGCTTGCTGACTTGGCTGCACAATGAATGCCAATAGGGCGACGGTGATGCACAGTTTTACTTGCATGGCCGCGATTTACTGTCTGGAAACAAAACGACAGGAATATAAGGTCATGTATAGGTTCACAAAATCTCGTTTCTATTTGGCTGGCAGGTGACGGAAAGCAAGCTGCCTTCGGATCCGATTCAAGGTTGTCTTTGCACAATATTTGCATTTTATGCAAGTGTTTGCATTTTAAAACCTTGAGGCGACCGTGGCTGGCGCAATAAACCAAGTACATAAGGTCTATGCATATAAATTATGTGTAATATCTGCGCGTTATAATATACGCGATGTTTAGCCTGAATAAAGTATTACACGTAATAAGTCGTTCTCGGCGCGTAAGGGTAAATACGAGGGCGACGAATGTTGATCGTAAACGATAAGCATGTAATAAATTCGATTCACGTATATATGCTGCAAGGATATGGAGAATTGGCAGCGTTTCATCATTGCGATAACAGCAGGATCCCGCAGCTCTCAGCTAGCTTAGTTACGTTTTAGCGTATAGTCTTAGCGCTAGTTTGATATAGCTTGCCTAGTTATGCTGTAGTTAGGCTTGTTTAGATATGCGTTAGTTGGTTGCGATGGTTTATGTGCTCTTGTTTATGCATAATCAATATGTGCAATATGTAAGTGTGTGGACGGCATGAGCTAAATGGAACAGGTAACGTCATACCGGCTGGTTTAATGAAAAGCGAACGAGAAGCAAATTACGAGGAAAGTTGCGCCAGTCTCGAATTGGTTGACTGGAAAACGTACGTACGAAAGATGCGACTGGATCAGCAGAAAAATGAATTCTGATGATACGAAGAACATATATACTGCATTGTTGCTTCCCAGATATGCGCCTGTGTGATTGCGTGTGCATGTGCGTGCGTGTGCGTGCGCGTGTGTTTGTGTAAGTATGTGTGCGCGCGCGCGCGCGCGCGCGTGTGTGTGTGTGTGTATGTGTGCGCGCGCGCGCGCGCGCGCGTGTGTGTGTGTGTGTGT
>NW_014577149.1:272256-276443 GCF_000485595.1 Priapulus caudatus | reverse complement strand
CGCGTCGCGCGCGCGCGTGTCGTGTGTGTGTGTGTGTGTGTGTGTGTGTGTGTGTGTGTGTGTGTGTGTGTGTGTGTGTGAGTGTGTGCGTGTGCGTGTGCGTGTGCGTGTGCGTGTGTGTGTGTGTGTGTGTGTGTGTGTGTGTGTATGCGCGCGCGCGTTTGTGTAGCTGCGATTCAAGAGTACCTTGATGCTGAAATGCACGTGAGAAAAGCAACGGCTGATTAAAAATATTAACATACCTGACTCTCGGTTAGTTTCTCTGGCGATGTTAACTCTCCACTTGCTCTGTCTAATAAGTTGCTGTGCACAGTCGCATCTGAGCTTTATATAGTGATGCGGGTGTCGATGCTCTTTCGTGGAACTATGGCGGCTCTAATGGACCTATGTCCTTGGAGGCCAGTATTCGTAGCCAATCGCACATCCGCCCGTACCATCGCATACCACCGTAGGGAATGCACAAAGGCCGTAAGACTGGTTCTTCGGCGAAAATAGCCTCGGGCCCGGACAGTGACGTCACGACTTTCCAGGTATCGTGATGATCGCATCACGCGTGCGAGATCATTGTCTGTACGGCTGGCCGACGTCTCGACGACAATGTACCGCAAAAGAACGGCGGGTTTTTGAGTTAAGTCAGGCATCAGAGGGGCCCCGAGAGAGTCGCGATGGATCCTAGATGGATCAGCTGCAAACCTCAGCTGCGTGCAGTTCCGTTATGCGTTGTGAGTGTGTACGCCACGTCCGTGTTTGCAACAATACGGGACAGAGGTGTACGACATCGTACAATATCCATTAACATCGAGATGTTGATGTAATTATGATCACGTATGTTTTCTACTGATCTCACGAGGAACCATATCTTTATTATGCCTCTCGGCCTGTAGCTCGCGCGGCTCCACGTTCTGACAAGGATATAAGTGAAATTGAATTCCGTGAAACCGAACAAAATTGAGGTTTGATGTATTAATTAGACCGGATACAGGCCCTCGGGCCTATTCCCGTAAACCGCTATTCTAAACCGGTCGCTCTTCCAGTGCTGGTGGTCACGATTCTATGTTACGTTTGTGTATTTACGTTTGTGTTCGTGTGCATGAAAATTACAATAAATATGATATGATATATGAATACGAGCAAACGCATATATATATATATATATAATAGTTAATATATAGTGGACATTTTCCGCACGCATTTACGCACGCAACCCCTTACCCATCCACACGCTCATATCTATGTGGGTATAGCATTATCCCGCCCACAGACGTAAATCGATGCACCTAGCTAAAAAGAAGTCTAGACACGATAAACGTCCAAACTGATACGTTTCCTTCTAGAACGTGCTGCAAACTATTCGCGTGGGCACGCCACCTTGCTTGCGATTGATCAACGTTGATGTCAGGGTTAACGGTAGTAGAACGCCTGATCGTGGCCGCTCTGCCGACCTTCGACTCACACATACGTAACAATTCGAGCCCAATGTATCTCTAGCAGCATATTGTTTTATTGTTTTCAACGCTCACAATGCATATTGTTACGCGACCAAGGGTGATACAAGCATACAGGTCGTTTGGCACGCAGCGGTGATTACGTCAAGCAATTAGCTACGCTTGTCAACAATTCCCCCGCGGACTAAATCGCAGGGTTCCAAGAGCATTCAGTGTTGACAATGCGTCTGAAGAACTCCGTAAGTTATGCTTCTTGAGATTTTCACTTAAAACTAGCCCTTCAACCTATGAGAATATTCAGTCGAAGGTGAAAGGCATTATCGATAGTTCAAGCGACAGTAAGTGTATTGGATCGTTGCTGTAGGAACTTCTTGTGGTGACAACGTTTTCGTGTTCAAACAACGTAATTACGATTTTGCCGCCTACTTTTATCCAAGGCTAACGGTCAACGTTATTCAAATTGTGAACTTGCCAGTTGATTTTTAGTTCGTGTCACGTCACACGCTGTCCGTAAGTGCGACGACTGGCCGATAACTAATAGTGCTAATACGAATTCCTAATGCTTTACCAACACCGGTACCACATTAATTCACGTACTATACTCGAATTCAAAATTTTCTAAAAGTATAGCTTCAGTGTGACAAAACGATCAGTTCATTGAGACGTCTTCTCATCATTACAACTGACTCGGGAATAACGATTAAATCTATTCAGATGGTTTACTTGAGGCGCGACTGATCTGTAAGTTAACAATAAACCTATTGAAATCTCTTCATTAAAATGTAGCCCGATGCGTACATGGATGGTGCGTGTACGCAGTGCAGTGTATATACAGCTACTATGGCGCACGCACGTTAACGATGCGTATATTGCTGCCGCTTCCCTACACAGTGGTTCTATTCACCGCGTGTATACAATCGCGATTTCAAATTCCCGCTTTGGAATTTGCCTCCGCTCGCATGCTCTCGCCCGCCCAATATGGGCCGTACCCCGTCATTGTGTTTAGCAAGGTGGCCGTTATTCACATACACCTGCCCGTCCCGACAAGCGTGCCAGCATGCCAGCTGTCGTGCCGACGTCTACTAGAATATGTTTTAACCGCGCTGTTGGTGCCGTGGTAGTGCCCTGCGCTCTCTCGCTCACCTTCTCTCTCCTGCTCTCTCGCGCGCGCTTTCGCTCTCCCAATTTGTGCGATGGGGCCGAGTCAACGGACGTAGTTGGTGCACTAGTGTTCAATGGTCGGACTTTTCGCCCCCATGTTTCAAATCATTCTGGCGATTATCGTCACATCCAACCTCGGTGAGTGCACGATTACGGGCTGATATATTTCCATTAAGACACGAGTCGCTTGCTTCGTATTTCGCCATCAACGGGCGCACGCCTGCATGTTGTCACCGCGATACGTTACAGGCGATTTGATACGAGATGCATTGCTGGTACCGGTATGATCGTTTGCAGAGTACGCAACCGGATATTCTCGCAGCTGCTATACGTGCCATTATGGAGAGAGTACGGGCGGTAACATGCTTACGCGACTACTAGGTGAGTAGACCTGGTTGGCTGGTTTCCGAGCTGAGCAAAAACCCGTTAAAGTGACTATGTCATTGTACATTGTTCCAGTGTTTTATTTACAAAGTATATCCCCTTGACTATCAAGATACAACTATGGGATTGTTCGCTATTTCTAGTTGAATCACTGCTCTATACGTCATGTCTTACCGTTCGGGTTGATATAAAACAAACGCCCGCGTTTGTGTTGTCTATGGCAAGTATCGCAATTTGTTTAAACTAATTTCAACACGTTTAGACTTCTACCCTGTTCTGAATGTCGAATATTTCTCATGTACGACCTGTACTTCCTTATATAGACATATCATGATAGGGGTGGATTCTGAAGAATTCAAAGCATCAGCCACCTATCATGACTGCATCCCTGTTTTCCTAGTATGTGGCAAAGATGTTCTCAGTTGTAATAGAATAAATAGGATAACATACTTCAGAATAGAAAATATATATATTATGTATGTATTATACATTTATTCTGTATTATTATTATAGTGTATTATTAGCTCTTGATACAACGGATGCCTATTACAGAAAGTGTTGTGCTGACTGAGACAGAGAAATGCGATGACCCGGCTTCTCTGGCACGCGCCGACACAGACTTGCTGTATTCGTGCTCTGGATCATGCGTGAAGGAGAAAACACGAGCGGACGACGGTAAGCTGGTAGCATATTGCGTTCGCGCGTGTTTGTGTGCGGCGTGTTCGCGTGCGTGTACTTGTAATACTTCCAAAGCATACTAAGGAATATTAAGGTATCAAATATATAAATAAACTAATATATGAATCACTAAATTTAATAATAGAAGAACAGTTCGACAAATAACTGTTTATTGCATGCATACCTTTGAACGTCTAAAGATTCGTTTTGCATATGAAATCTAGTTATACACATGCGCATGCACGCTAGTTCGCACGCACACACTTGAGAGATTGATAGATAGATAGATAGATAGATAGATAGATAGATAGATAAATAGATTAGATAGATAGATAGATAGATAGATAGATAGATAGATAGATAGATAGATAGATAGATAGATAGATAGATAGATAGATAGATAGATAGATAGATAGATAGATAGATAGATAGATAGATAGATAGATAGATAGATAGATAGATAGATAGATAGATAGATAGATAGATAGATAGATAGATAGATAGATAGATAGATAGATA
>NW_014577149.1:262717-270974 GCF_000485595.1 Priapulus caudatus | reverse complement strand
AGACAGACAGACAGACAGACAGACAGACAGACAGACAGACAGACAGACAGACAGACAGACAGGCAGACAGACAGACAGACAAACAGACAGAGAGGGGGAGGGAGAGAGAGATCCTATGTCTCAGCCTTGTAATGAGTAAGGATAACATTAATAACGTACGACGTGCGTGAAGTAGGCGAGTCGCTGTCGTGACGAGAGTTTCATCACTTTTATACCTCTCTCTACACCAGAAATTCTCTCTCTATGTAAACAGGACGACAAGGCGTAAAGAGGCACTGCTTGGTAGCGGTAGTAAAACCGACTGGCTGCACGTGGAGATCTTCCCATGGGGTCGTCACCGAGGTCTGCTACTGCAGTACCGAACACTGCAACACAGCGCCATCTCTCGGCTCGATGTACATGACAATTCTCTTATTTATGAGCGTTAATAATGTGATGTTATAGTAATTTTGAAAAGTAAATCATCCGACTTTTTTGACAATCGCCGCGTTAGTCTACCTTATAGTGATTTGTAACGCTATTTAGGAATGAGATATTTATTCTTTTGTAAAATTTACATTAATTTAATTTTTGAATAAAGCCCGTATCCATGCTTGAATTGTGTTAATGTGATATTTTTTCTCATATCTATGTATCAGACTGCGTTGAATGTTTTTCAACCACACGCTTATTAACTACTCCTATATCTATTACTTACATACCTAGCAATATCTTTGTTTTTGCTGCCTATCCATTACTGTTTACGTAACAATTTATTTGCTTTTGCTACCTATCTATCTTCTCCTTGTTATCTCTCATGCTGCCTCTACCTATATATCGTTCTATTTTTGCTGTCTTCCCTCCCTCCCTCTCACGCGCGAGCCATATTTAGCTAGAACATACGAGACTGTTATCGTCATGCTTGGATGCTGCGTCACGTGACTGAGCGAATACGACGCACTCCCGTCTGCGCACAGGTAAATTACACCTGCCTAACCGACATATACCGCTCCCTGAGCCAACATGGCCGCGCCATAGATGCTATCCGATATATTTATTGTTATGTTTGCTGTTTAATTCAAAATTCATCGGCCTCAACGTTATTTTTAGTCAGCGCAATGCAGGCAATCTTCCTGACGGCGGCGCTGGGAACACTGTTTGCCGAAGGTAAGCCTGTAGTATTGGCATGTAAACACAGTGACTTGCCAATTCGAGCACGGAAAGGCGTTGGCGATCGGACCGATTTGCAATTGTGTTTGTGTTCTCGAATATTCCTTCGTATTTGCAAATAATTTTCGTCGTACCTAAACACAGACTGTTTACTAAACACGAGCCTGACTTCGTAAATCCATAGTTCACTCAAATGTCGTACCGTTGGGAGTTATAGTGATGATTTGGTCGTATGTTGCATGTGTAACTTAGATATCACTAACATCGTGGTTTTTGTCTTCGAATAACAAAGATGGCATCAAGCATCTGGCTCTAACTGATCACGTTCTACAGTGTATCGCTGTGTGCATTAGCCAGCATTAACAGCATCATTGGTGACGTCATATCTTCGTCGATCTTCTATATCATCATTATGAACCCAACTTCATCAGTGACTATATAATAACCACGATCTACCACTGGCATTACATTACCGGTGTATTTTACGTGTCCATCAAATGTTGGAAGCGCTCATGCAATCAGAGTTGGCTATCTTATCGCCAGCTATCATATCCCTGGCCATCATCGAAAATCAGACTTAGTGATAATTATGTCCCCAGCCTTTAGTGAAGAATTTATTGGCCATTCGGTCCACAACGGGCCGTGCTTATCCACGAACGTCTGTACACATGCGATATTACGATATATGCATGTTCCTTCTTACGGCAAAACTACGAGCTCCTTCGTTGCGAGGACCAAGTATATTTTTAGTTTCCGTGAGTAATCTCAGTTTATCGCCTAGCCGGTCGCACTTGCACTGACGACCATTCGGCTTTGTTGCGTGCTCGTGTGACGGAAATAGACCATATATGTGTATACACGACGATAGGAGCCTTTGTGGGCAGTTTACTGTGGAAAACCTGTCGCTAAATATAAGCACGTGTGGTTAGTATAGGTATAGTTCTGTTGCACGGCGGGGCGACGCAGTCAGAAGCATCGTGAATAGTTATTATAGTATCATATTATAGTGTAAAATGCCATAACGTATGAGGCGGAGTGTCGTACGAAAGCTGTGAGATTTTTAGACCATTTATTTTGCTTCTGGCAAGGCCCCGTACAGCGAAGGTAGAAATATATAGCAGTGAGAAAAACACGTTCTCCAAGATGGTGCCATGCGTCGTTTTACGCTATAACTAGTCATACGTGCTCATGCTAAAGTAATTATAGCTCATGGCCGATATATTTCTATACCTTCCTGGCAAAGCCATGTTCATAAATGACTGTACGTTCGTGTCGTCAATCCTGTATGACAGCGAGCATGCACGCACCAGTGACATCGCCCATGCACCCTCATACCGCCTCAATGCCGAAAAGTACGTATGGGAAACCGGCAGGGAACGCCGACATCGCTAATTTGAGTGTATGTATGCATATTCCCACCGGCGTGGCGCACACAAACACAAACACACGCACGCACGCACGCACGCACGCACACACACACATACACTACATATATATAATTATTAATATATATATTATATAATATATTATTATATACCATTAAATAATATATAAGACGAATCGTTCGCACAGCGAGCACCTGGGCCAGCAAACGGAACGTCCCATACCTTGTAATAGTGACATTGTTACGGGTGAATGTCCGCGTAATCTGGACCCTGACACCAAAATTAACGGGGGCCGACGATATTAAATCTCCGAGGCACTAGATGGCGCTGCGAGCTAACGAGAATGTGTGGTGTGGCATGTGCGCAAATACATTGGAACTCGCCCTATCTCACAAGCATGCGTGCATTCGAACGCTCACTATAGGCAGTAAATACGAGTATTCCGACGCTTAAATTGTAGTAAAATCAGCGGCTATCAACCACAATAATATCTGCGTGCTAGGCATAACAGCAGCACATGAGACATCAGTACCGTCCCACATGCACAGCATGTACGAACAAAATATGGCTATAAATCCAGAGAAATTTCTCTTGATAACGCAAACTTTTCATACCAAAATATTACATTAGTATTTCATTAAACGTGGTGTTTTAAACGTATATGTGGTAATTGCCTAGTATGTACATTTTCTGTGATTGTATAGGTGGGACACTCAGTCTTCAATGCAGTTAAAAAATATGTGCTTCATCATCATCCTCATCATCAGTCCTGCATCATATCCTTATCATCATCCATCATCATTATCTCCTCCTCATCATCATTATCATCCCTCTCATCATCATCATCAGTCATCATCATCATCACCATCTTCTCTTCTTCTTCTCTTCTATCTTTCTTCTTCTTCTCTTCTTCTCTCATAGGCGCCGCAACCGATTACTTGCCAACAGTGAAACGATAGCACCGAAACGACAAATAACCTAACTTACCATTTAAATGGTAATTGGGTTACAAGACCTCTGCGGGTCGAGCTAGCAGATTTAGTGATCACCATGTTCTGTCATCCTACTACTTTTTGACTAGAGATTGATCTGACCATGCGCGTGCATATTCGATAAACGAATTTCAACAAAATATGACGAAATAGTTTATCTTGATTTATACCACAGAAATAAGGCGCATTTGACACATTTGTACAACTACATGAATTGATATTGGGCTCACGATTGAACCTGAATATTTTAGCTGACAAATCAGTGATGCTAATTGAAAAGAAAATCGATTTAACTACGTCGCTTATTTTATTTTCATCACTGTTCAATCGCGATTAATGACGTCGAACATACGTGACGTATGTACGCTTTAAATATCTATATGATTCTCTCTCTCTATATATATATCAAGACGCTAATTAATACAAGGTATTTAATAGCTAATAATCAAGAGCTTGATAGGTAATTCAACAGCTGATAGAGTTAATCAATAGCTAATAATATAAGTATTATTAGCTCTTGTGTATATATTATATATATATCAGAATAATCCTGGATAACTACACATACACTTTCAACAATACAGTGTGTATTGTTGACACCATTCTAAAATACACTGTGTATTGTAGTAGGTACTAACAACTGTGTATTTAAATTCAATTTCATTTTCAATAAATTCAATAAAATCAATAAAATAATTTTAATAATTAAATTTTAAATTAAATGTCATTTTAAGTTTACAAATCAAAAAGTAAACTAATAAAAAATAAAATAATAAAAGTGTATTGTTAGAAGGTGTTCAACAATAAACAGTGTATTGTTGAAGAGCTCATAGAGTACCTACTCCAATACACAGTGTATTGTTAGAAGGTGTTCAACAATACACAGTGTATTGTTGAAAGCTCGCTAACAATACAGTGTATTGTCAAATGCACTGTGTATTGTTAGTTACCGGGATTATCTGAATATAATATATATATATATATATATAATATTCTATACTTTATATTATACTATATATCTATATATATACTATATATGTATGTGTGTGTGTGTGCGTGCGTGCGTGCGTGCGTGCGTGCGTGTGTGTGTGTGTGTGTGTGTGTGTGTGTGTGTGTGTATTTCTGCGTATTCGACATGCATAAACTCTGTAAAATATGAGATAGCTAGGCGTGTGCCTGGTGTATTAGCGATAGTGTGGGCCGAGCGATGTCGTTGGGAGGGATATACTTGCATAAACCAAACTACTGCCATGCACATATATGAAGCGGAGGCGTGGTCCGTCTCTACCTGACGCAGCTCCACTGCCACTACCCCGCGTGGATTCAACGCGCTGATCACTCGACGTGCTATAAAGATGGCGATGACGTATATCCACTGCGCCAAACAGCTTCCGAATAATCCACGCGATGAGACGAGCCGCGTCAATTCCATTCTCCCTTCTGTTTCAGTGGCAAGCATCAACGTGCAGAAGTGCTTCGAATGCTCGTACGGTAACCCGTACGGGCGCAACTACGATCCGTACGCCTACGGCAGCAGCAGCGGCGGCCAGGTCGGCTACGACAATCGCATCGGCGTCGCCGACGAGGCGTACGACAAGTACGACAAGTCGCGCGAGCGGCAGACGGGCCAGCGCGGTGACAGGCAGCCGCAGGTGGCGGGCGCGGCACCGACCGGACAGCGCGACAAGTACGACGGCACGCAGTGGAGCTCGTGGCGCTCGACCTACTACGAGCACGACGACCAGAACAAGTGGTTCAGCGCCATCGTCAACAGCGGTGAGCGTCGACAAACGAACCGGAAGGCGCGTTCGTTAATTCGCGAAAAAATCTATTTGTTTTTTTAGAAAATTTAAATCGCGAATTTTTGAGATTTTATTTTCACTTTGATTATGAATTTCAGTTTCTTTTTTCTAGATTCGAGTTTCGCGATTCAAATTTTGGAATCTCAAAATTTCGAGCATTACAATAACGACTAAAATTTGTATTCGCAATGAGCATTTGAAGAGTGAAACGTTACACATAATCCGACCAGTCACGGAGGCTCGTTAGATTTCGAATATCAAATTTCGAATTTCGAAATATTTAAAGATGTGGGCTTATTTTCTACTGGCGGCAACAAATGATGCATTGAAAGCAGCATTTAATATAGCCCGGAAGGCTCCACCTAAACCTTACTATAATTTATAGTCTTATAGGTTACCGACACAGGTTGTCTATGACAATGTTGGTTTATTAAAAATTATAAAATGATTTATGATTATAAAGATCCTTAAACATTGAATGAAAGCGCTGTGAAGGAACACGGTAGCTGCTTAGCCTAGTAATTTTCGAGCTTGCACTTGCACTTCGGTATAATACTTTCTCCGATAGAGGGCGCCGCGCTTCGTCATCACACATAACGCGTATAAACCGCGTGCTTAGTGAAACCGCTTGTACGTCCGATCCACGAAGTTTCGCGCCGTGGGCATAGCTACCGACATTGATATATCTCTTTTGTGATCTTTCGCAGAGCATTTGTTGTTAGTGAACCATCTCAAGTGTGACGAACCACCCGATCTGGAGACGTGGGACGAGGGCATGATAAAACGAGACTGCGCTGGACCGTGCGTAAAGGCAACGACAAGAATAAAAGGTATGCGGTGCGCAGAACCCTTACTCCTACTTAAAAAAATTGCGGAAATCAGCCACTGCTCTATTGCTGTTCATACCGACTGTATAGAGAGGAAATAAAAAACTTAATACGACATTCGATGCAGATTATTTATCACACGGTTTTACGAACACGCGCACGCGCACTTTATATACCATAAATAATATATGAGTTCGCACAGCGACCACCTGGGCCAGCAACGGAACGTCCCATACCTTGTAATAGTGACATTGTTACGGGGTGAATGTCCGCGTAACTGACCCTGACACCAAAATTACGGGGGCCGACGATATTAAATCTCCGAGGCACTAGATGGCGCTGCGAGCTAACCGAGAATGTGTGGTGTGCATGTGCGCAATACATTGGAACTCGCCCTACTCACAAGCATGCGTGCATTCCGAACGCTCACTATAGGCAGTAAATACAGTATTCCGACGCTTAAATTGTAGTATAAAATCGCGGCTATCACCACAATAATATCTGGTGCTAGGCATAACAGCACACATGAGACATCATACCGTCCACACATGCACAGCATGTACGACAAATATGGCTAATAAATCCAGAGAAATTTCCTCTTGATAATCGCAAACTTTTCATACCAAATATTACATTAGTATTTCATTAAACGTTGTTTTAAACGTATATGTGTAATTGCCTAGTATGTACCATTTTCTGTGATTGTATAGGTGGGACACTCAGTCTTCAATGCAGTTAAAAAATATGTGCGTTCATCATCATCCTCATCATCATCCTCATCATCATCCTTATCATCATCCTCATCATCATTATCATCCTCCTCATCATCATTATCATCCTCATCATCATCATCATCGTCATCATCATCATCACCATCTTCTTCTTCTTCTTCTTCTTCTTCTTCTTCTTCTTCTTCTTCTTCATAGGCCCGAACCGATTACTTGCCAACATGAAACGATAGCACCGAAACGACAAATAACCTAATTACCATTAAATGGTAATTGGGTTACAAGACCTCTGCGGGTCGAGCTAGCAGATTTAGTGATCACCATGTTCTGTCATCCTACTACTTTTTGACTAGAGATTGATCTGACCATGCGCGTGCATATTCGATAAACGAATTTCAACAAAATATGACGAAACATGTTATCTTGATTTAATACCACAGAAATAAGAGCGCATTTGACATTTCTACAACATAATGATTGATATTGGGCTCACGATTGAACCTGAATATTTTAGCTGACAAAATCAGTGATGCTAATTTGAAAAAGAAATCGATTTAACTACGTCGCTTATTTTATTTTCATCACTGTTCAATCGGATTAATGACGTGACATACGTGACGTATGTAACGTTTAATATCTATATGTCTCTCTCTCTATATATATATCAAGAGCTAATAATACAAGGTATTAATAGCTAATAATCAAGAGCTTGATAGGTAATCAACAGCTTGATAGGTAATCAATAGCTAATAATATAAGGTATTATTAGCTCTTGTGTATATATATATATATATATCAGATAATCCTGGTAACTAACAATACACTTTCAACAATACAGTGTGTATTGTTGAACACCTTCTAACAATACACTGTGTATTGTAGTAGGTACCTATAAGCTTTCTACAATACACTGTTTATTGTTGAACACCTTCTAACAATACACTGTGTATTGTAGTAGGTACCTAACAACTGTGTATTTAAATTCAATTTCATTTTCAATAAATTCAATAAAATCAATAAAATAATTTTAATTAATTAATTTAAATAAATGTCAATTTTAAGTTTACAAATCAAAAAGTAAACTAATAAAAAATAAAAATAAATAAAAGTGTATTGTTAGAAGGTGTTCAACAATAAACAGTGTATTGTTGAAAGCTCATAGGTACCTACTACAATACACAGTGTATTGTTAGAAGGTGTTCAACAATACACAGTGTATTGTTGAAAGCTCATAGGTACCTACTACAATACACAGTGTATTATTAGAAGGTGTTCAACAATACCAAGAGTAGATAAATAACATGTTATTTATCTACTCTTGACAATACACAGTGTATTGTTGAAAGCTCGCTAACAATACAGTGTATTGTCAAA
>NW_014577149.1:244091-260466 GCF_000485595.1 Priapulus caudatus | reverse complement strand
CACGCACGCACACACACAGAGAGAGAGAGAGAGAGAGAGAGAGAGAGAGAGAGAGGGAGAGAGAGAGACAGAGAGAGACAGAGAGCGAGAGAGACGCGCGCAAGCAAACGCCACGCACACGTACGTGTTTACACGCTTTCCTTTTGCTTTAGGTGTAAAGGTCGTTAAACGATATTGCCATCTGCGCACGACTTCAGATCAGATCGACTGGAGAAAGAGAGACCAGTACGGATGTGCTGACGAGCTCGTATCTGGCTACATGACCAGCTTGTGCTACTGTCAAACCGACCTCTGCAACGGTTCAGAGCGCATGCACGGGCTTTTGTGCATCGCTATCGGCCTTATCGCTGTAATTCTTAGGTAGCAACTCTCGTTCGCGTGTTATCGCAGGATATTGTAAGAAGACGGTTTTATCGAACTAAGAATGCATTCGCGGCTGTATAGTTTTGTACTTTTACATGCATTCGTACGTTCATCGTTGTATACGTTTTAACTCGATTTCATTAACGTGATCTATATGGAGTATATGTACATGCGCTCTTTTTTTAATATATCCTGCAATATTTTTAGGCAACATTTAGTGGTGATTGGTTGGAGTATAATCATCGAGAGTGATGTGAGTTTAAGCGGGGGTGTTTAGACCCTACGTAGTTTTAACCTGCATCACAAACGTCTCTGTTGATGTACCTCCAATAAAAAAAAATTACTTGTAAACGACTAGATGTAGAATGAAGAATAGATCTGAACTAATGTGAGGTACTATCGCACACGTTTCACACATTGCATTTCTCGTGTTCATATATGTACGTCGCTTACCGGACACCTTTCCAGTTATTGTAAATTTCTGTAGATTTATTCCACGTGATGTGTGCACGTATGAATTCACGCTGAATAAAAACAGTTTCACATACCTATTTTCTTACGTTATTTCGTTCCATATGATAGTTTTGTGATAGTTATAAATAAAGGGTCCACAATATCATTTGGAGTCTACACATGTCATTTTGGTGAAGATTGAAATTAGAAGCCGTAACATATTCGACAATTCTATTTGTTTTGCGGCGTATGCGTTTGCGAGTAAAGTTCACAATACTAGGATAGAGGAGATGCGCTATACTTAAAATCTTAATAAAAAACTACAATACAATTTATTAATTAATCAATAATAAATGCTTAATCCACTCAAATCTATATCCTATCGCCCTTTAATCGGGACTCGGTCATTTTCGTATAACGAATATTACGTCGTAATTAGTTAAATGTTGGCTGCGTTCGAGGCTTCTAACGGTCGCACAATGCTCTTCATTCCGCAGCAAAGTCGTATTAATAGAGAGGTTAGCGTCCGGATAGTCCGCACACGACAGAGACAGGGATGGCTCCACAGAGCAGCACGTATCACCGATGAAACAGTGCAGATTGGCGTGTGATTTTCTTCACACTCCGCGACATTACTGAAGACCCCACGACCCTGAATTAGGTCGGGACCCCAGGCTAGAAACCAACGACTTAACATCATAAAAAACGAATTCCGCACCCCGATTTGCCGAACCAGATGTAAACGCAAGGGGTCTGCCTGCTTAAATTATGCACGCCAATCTCTAGCTTACACAATTTGTCATTGGCCAGTCTGTACATTTAAAAGTCAGTTTCGCACCGTGTAGCTATAGGTCATGTCGGGTCGGCTATTGAGGTCATTGCACGAGGGCAGTTAGCCTAGTCTGTGTTACAATCCTTCGGCCCCCTGCTCTTACTCGTATATAACATCACAAACTATCTTCACACAATCGATCAACGATCTTAGGTTAATTAATTAATATCAACAAAAAACTCGAATCGGGATATATAATTGTAAATCGATCTATCATCTGAAATAGCTGTAGACCTGAAAATCTGTGCAGTAACTGCCTCCGCCGAGCTCTAGACACGAGGTAACACACTCGCAGGTCGATTACGGAAGAAAGATTACTGAAAATAGCTGAATAATTACACACTATTAGTCACGACTGTGTCAAACAAGACACCGGCCAGTAGTTAGCTGCGCTTCGCGCTGCCAATGCCGGAACAAACGGAACATTACCCTCTAGCCCGTAGGGCGTTAGTCCCCAACCAAATTGCTAGGTTGTGCTCAAAGCTGGAAACTCTCAGCTCAGCGATATCGTCGCAAGCATCGGCACCGAGTGTGACGCTTAAACTTGTACGGCGCGCTGCTATATTCTGCATTGCTCCGCGTTGAGTCGGCATTGAACAGGCAGAGGTTACCGAAGGCGCTCAGCTCCGCACGGACGGTAAGTGAGCTGTTGAGAGTTCGCTAGTTTACAGTGGCGGACTATAGGTGATAATCGCGTGACAAAAAGTGTTTACAATATGGTGCGACCGGTGTTATAACCCTTTGCCACAATTATACGCGCCACCCGTTGCGCGGGAGAATTAGACGTGAATGCGTTTGTTGCGAGAAAGTAAGACAGTTATGTCTGCGCCATTGCCGCGTAATGCATTTAACGCCTAATATAGGGTTACCGTGCTTTCTTTGATACTTCACAGGTATACGGTGCAGCAATCATGAAGACTTGCGTTGTTGTTGCGGCTCTTGGCATTCTGATTATTGCGGTAAGCATGCAAGCAGAGCGTTTCGCTAGGCATCGCATTATAATATCGTTATTTACTATTCGACGAATGGAGTAAAAAGATGACGCAACTATAACGTATTTTGAGTAGCGCTAAGATGGTGATTTCATATGCAGAACGAACCAGTAAGGGTCGCGACTTACAAAACAATCCGATTTTCTTACAGTCATGCGCGCACGGTCAGACAACAGACGATCCGACCACACAAGACGGATCCACGGATGGGACGACTGATTCTCAAGGAATAACGGTACCGTTTGGCGACCCACCCAAACAGTCTACTGGACAAATGGATACTGACGACATGATTGATTTCTTAAACATTTTCTCATCTTTCCTCGGCACTGATTCGACAGAGACGGAAGAAAGTGATTCAGCTGGAATCGGATTTGATGTTGTGAAGCAACTGCAAACACTGCTCGCGTCGAAATCAACGATACGGCTCAATACTGGATCGCTGCGCGCAGAAGTTGAAGAGGAGAATCAGGGCGAAAATGAAGGTAGAGGAAACGCAGTCGGGCTTAAAGTTGATAGAGATAATGATGACGACGATGAGCAAAACGACGATGATGACGACCAAGGAGCACAAGATGATAATGATGATAACGACCAAGGGGCACAAGATGATGATGATACCGAGGCAGGAACACAAGATGACGATGATGCCAACGCAGAAACACAAGATGACGATGACGACGACCAAGGAGCACAAGATGACGATGATGACGACCTAGGAGCACAAGATAATGATGATGACGACCAAGGAGCACAAGATGACGATGATGCCGACGCAGGAACACAAGGTGACGATGATGCCAACGCAGGAACACAAGATGACGATGACGACGACCAAGGAGCACAAGATGACGATGACGACGACCAAGGAGCACAAGATGACGATGATGCCGACGCAGGAACACAAGGTGACAATGACGACGATCAAGGAGCACAAGATGACGATGATGCCGACGCAGGAACACAAGGTGACGATGACGACGATCAAGGAGCACAAGATGACGATAATGCCGAGGCGGGGGCGCAAGATGATGATGGAGACCGTTCGCCGGGTAGGAGGCAAAATGCACTAGTGCAGCGAATCCGCGCATTGTTTAGACGGAGCGACGGCCAGAGCGGGCGGGGTGTAGAGGGAGAAGGCAACGCTGCGGGAGCACAAGATGACGATGATGCCGACGCAGGAACACAAGATGATGATGGAGACCGTTCGCCGGGTAGGGGGCAAAATGCACTGGTGCAGCGAATCCGCGCATTGATTAGACAGAGCGACGGCCAGAGAGGGCGGGGTGTAGAGGGAGAAGGCAACGCTGCGGGAGCACAAGATGACGATGATGCCGACGCAGGAACACAAGATGATGATGGAGACCGTTCCCCGGGTAGGGGGCAAAATGCACTGGTGCAGCGAATCCGCGCATTGATTAGACAGAGCGACGGCCAGAGCGAGCGGGGTGTAGAGGGAGAAGGCAACGCTGCGGGAGCAAATAGATTCATACAGGGATTACGCGAAAGGGTGTTTTCTGCTCAGGACCGAATAATGCCGGAGCAGGACGCAGACACGCAGCTCATTCCAACGCGACGTAGACCGACCGTAACTCGCCAATTCGCTGGGCGAAGAATAAACCGAAACCAAATTCCAGCGGGCCAGCAACAATTATTAGCGCGAGTCATAAATGCATTTTCCGGCCAGATAGGCGAGGCAGCTGGCATTGGGTTACCCTCGGTCGCCTCAGAGAACGCGGATTTGATGCTGAATAGATTCCTCACTCTACCGGTTTCTGAGCAGCAGCAACTCATTGGCACGGCCTTTGAGCAATTGCTGCCATCACCTAACGACGACGACGACGACGACGACGACGACGACGAAGGAGACACCCAAGGCATTCCAGGCCTTCAAGGGATCCCAGGGCTTCCAGGGCTTCCAGGTCTTCCACGAGGGCTGTTAGGTAGCATCCCGCCCGGAGTAATGCAGCAGATGATTACCGCGCAGCTTTTAAATGGCTTCTCACTTAACGATTTCCTGGAAGGTATTGAGGCTGCTCTCATCGAGCGGAAGGTGGAATACCGCGAGATTTACAGAGATCCACCCATTCATACTATTTACAGAACCCACGCGGACGATCCACTAGTCCTTCACGTTCTAGGTAATACAGGCAACGACGACGATGCTGATTATAAAAACGGTGGCGGATATGGAGCGGACGACACGGATGATGATAATGAACACGAAAATACGAATGGAAACGGTAACACGAATGGATACGGAAATGGTAACGGAAATGCTAAGGGAAATGGAAACGGATATGGAAGAAGTAATACAATGGATAATGGAAACGGCAAAAGCAACGGAAATGGCAATGGATATGAAAGCGGCAGGAATAATGGTAACGGATATGGAAGCGGCAGGAAAAATGGCAATGGATATGTCAGTACCAACGGTAATGGTAACGGATATGGAAGCGGTAGGAAAAATGGCAATGGATATGGCAGTACCAACGGTAATGGTAACGGATATGGAAGCGGTAGGAAAAATGGCAATGGATATGGCAGTACCAACGGTAATGATAACGGATATAAAGGTAGGAAAATGGCTGGATATGGCAGTACCAACGGTAATGATAACGGATATGGAAGCGGTAGGAAAAATGGCAATGGATATGGCAGTACCAACGGTAATGATAACGGATATGGAAGCGGTAGGAAAAATGGCAATGGATACGGAAGTAGTAATGGAAACAATAATGGTTATGGTAGTGGTGGCACCAAGTCAAGTAGTGGCTACGGTGGTAGCAGCATGTCAAGCAATGGATATGGCGGTAATAGTAAGACAACCAACGGATATGGCGGTAACAGCAAGTCAACTAGCGGTAATGGCGGTACTAGTTATACAAGTACGGGAGAAGGCGATAACGGCGGTACTGGATATGGCGGCAACACTATGAAAGTGATCAGCAGCCAGAGGGACCATGCCGTTTACGATGGTAGCCGTGTTGCCCCAGGTCGATACAATCCGCGTGGTGCGCACACTTACAGTTTTATTCCATGATAGCTCACGGAGATTCGTAGCTCGCTCTCTCGACAAAATCCTTCCATATTAGTTCGCCTAGGATGACTCGAGTATAATCGCTTCATGTCAAATGTTTATACCATTGCCACTAATAAGCACGTCGTATTGCGCACGTCAGCTGTCATTGTCCGTCATTAATTACTCTGTCACATAGAGCGTCGCCCAACGTGTTTCGGCGGTAATGGGTCGGCGACCCTTCGCGCGTTAACCTGTTGACACGGCCGAGTCTAGTTTGGCCTATTTACACGTGTTTTACGATCTATTAAGAATCAGCTGTATGTCTAGCGTCATCACCATCCCTACGATGTCACGTGTTTATGTTGATGACTGTACAATTCGTGGTTGATATTTTATCGTATAGCGACGGCAAGTATTCCGGCGATTTTTTAAATCACATGCGGTGCGTGGTGTTCTAGAATGCATAACGGCGTAGGCGTTCGTCTTGGAGCGCTATAAACTAAATTTAAATATGTTCTAAACATTTGTTACCACATTCATGTTGTGTAGTTGGTTCAACTCATCTAATCTCTGTTTTACATTCACTATAGAATTATTCGTATATGTATAAGTTACATATAGTAAAATACAAATAAATACTAAAATTTATTAAATTATCATTTGTTTTCGCGTGTTATTCACGTCGCATGTCTTGGCTTGGACGCGAACTGCATACAACACATACTATTCCTAACGTCTCTTCCACTCACATGCGCCGATTCCCAGCTACCCTGTTGGTTCTCAATTCGATTTCACGCCAAACCTGCAAGCACTTGTGTATGGCAAACAGCGATGTTAGCGGGGCGGGTATAAAAGTATGACACAGTCTTTGAAGCTGCGCGCGTAGAGACAGAATCTGATGTCTGTGGGTACATCGCCAAGTTGACATGAAAAGTATTTACGAACGAAGCTAGGAAGCAATAACGATCGGCCGACTTGAGTTTGTGCTAGTGGAACGACGCCCGTGAAGCGACTCTTTGTGGCGGCGTGTTGCGGCAGCGCTGCAGAACTAGAGAAACAAAGGTGAGTGTTGACGCCTGCACCGCGGTGCTTATACACCATGAAGACGACACGTGCGCGTGATAACGGAAACAGATCAGTAACAATTCGATGATTTGTTCTTTATTATATACAGACCATATGTATATTATTATATTATATTATACCACATTTTCTTCGTAGTAGACAGATTAATTGTCATCGGAGTATAATAAGTTAACCCTATACCTTTCTGCGACTATATGATATGTACATAATATATTATATATATATATAGTACAACCAATATAGGTTGTACCAATATAGTAACCAATATAGTAACAACCAATGGTTGTTTATGAACTCGTGTGTCGAGAGTGCTCAATACTACCATGAGTAGAGCAAATATAGATAAAGTTATACGGACACTGTAGAAATTTTGACTCTGTTTATTGCATACAGAACTGTTTCGTGTGGAGCGAAAGCTCCACACTCATCAGTGCCTAATACAGAGTATCTATTTAGAAAACATCCCCGAGCAGTATAAAAACATCAGCATAATGTCATCTATTGTTCATGCGTGATGGCGTTCTAAAGAAATACAATAGATACAATAAGCGCGTCATTGTCGTGACTTGCTGCGGCGCGTGGCGCTAAACGAATTCATTGCACGATTTACCATTGAACGTTTCGCTTAGATAAAAAATTTATGCTTTATGTCTTGCAGTTAACTAACAAGTTCGTTTTCTTGTTCAGTGTCGGCGGTCTCAGGTTTGCAATCGCAATATGTAGAAACTTCCTGTTAAGGCATAGGTTGCAGTTTTTCGCAGTGTTCGAGTATGTGGGCGATTTGCTCAGTACTTCCATTTAACGCGTAGTTTCTAGGTTGTTGTCTTTTCAAGTTCAAAATATGTTTACTAAGTTCTTCGAGTTCCGTTTTGATCGTATGAAAAGATGCCTTAGGTTCGTCTAGTCTTGCCTTGAAAGAGGTAGCTGTTTAGTCCGACGTATTTCGCCTATTTCGCGTATTGTCCACTGTTGCTCGTATATTAATATCTTTAGCAGGCAGTTTTCATAACCAGTTGGGCCCAAACGATTACGTTTTTCGGGCAGTGCAATTTTTGTTGTTACGCGTTTCCAGTGTTTATGATCATCAATATTTTCGTTTGTTTCCTCTCTATTATATTCTTTACGCTTTGGCATAGCAGCTGTACAGATCTTAAACATTGTTCTTATGAAATATCTTGTGGAGTTTGTTTCTGGAAGGTAAGTCACTATTTACATTCGTAAAAATTCTCTTGCCGACTTTGTTTCACATGTCGTCGTAAGGTGGTTGGACCAAATGATATTGCGCGCGTCTGTCTCTCCGGTTGCTGCTTGTGTTTCGCGTAGCGGAAGCTTGTAATCATATGCCGTTGTCGCTTTAATGCCTGTGATCATGTGGGCGCCGCTTTTTTCAAAAATTTTCAAAGAGAGACGAGAGAGCAGAAAGGAATGAATGAGGGAAACAGAGAGAGAGAGAGAGAGAGAGAAGCAGAGAGAGAGAGAAGAGAGAGAGAGAGAGAGGTGCGAAGGATGTAAGGGCGAGAAAGAGACTATATATGATGCTATACATGCGCCGAAATTATATTTAATTGCGACTCTTCGTGCAGAAGTTTGCCTCAGTAGCCTACGTAACATAGCGCAATGGTGCTGAGTCCCCAGCAAAACTAAATAATACAGACTATGAAAGAGTAAGGCGTTTAATTAGATATTAAAAAGATACTGAAAGCAAACATGTAACACGAACGAGTTTGCGTAAAATAATAATTAGTAAATTATGTAATATCTGTAATTGCCTTCAATTAAACGCTGTTCAATTATCTTTGTTTGTGTAACCAATATTTGAGCAATGACGGGCAAGTGCTTGTTTGTCATTGTGTGTGAGTTGTGTGTGTGGGTGTGGTGTGTTGTGCGCCGTATGCGCGGTGCGCGTTGTGCGTGCGGCGTGGCTGCAATCGTGTGTGTGGGGGGGGGTGTTATTATTATGTATGATATGTATGTATGTATGTATGTATGTATGTATGTATGTATGTATGTATGTATGTATATGTGGGTGGCTGGATGGGTGGGTGGGTGACTGGGTGGTTGTGCGTGTGAGTACGTGCGTGCGTTCGCATGCATTTGCGGAGCGCACGTAAGTGTCACTCACTTTTTACAATTGAGACGCAGGCAACTTGAGCGGTTTTAAACGAGCGAGTAAATATATGTGCATAATTAAGGTGTAAGTTAAGATTCGCTCTGCTTACAGGTGGGAGACGGGACTATGAGGGGCCCAGCATGGTTTCTTGTAGCATTGGCGGTGCTGTGGGTCGCGACTGCTTCGCTGATTGACAATCAAATCCCGGACGGTGCTTACGAGAGGGATGCGTGGTCGGATCTTGACAGGAGCATAGACGCCTTGCATCGCGCACTGCGCTTTATGCAGGGCAACCTTCAAGACCTGAACCTCGATGCAATAATCGGGACCAGAATTGTGAGCGGTAAGTGATCGTGCTACGTGTCTCTTGTGACTCTTGCTTAGTATACGCATGCTAGATCACTCTTGGTCAGAGCCATGTGTAGCCGCCCTTCGTTTTAGCTTGGACTAATTTTATTATGACTGCAAAAATTTCTTGTGTGACATAAGACTTTATTGCGCAAGCAAAAGAACAGTCGTTAACGTAGTTTATTGAATTATTCTTCGAAGTTTACCTGATTTTGTCAGATGAATTCATAACGGGATTGATATTTACACCGGCGCCAGCTCACTATAGGGTTTTACTGAATTCAAACTGTTTGGCCTGACATCAGCGCATAATTAAAAAAATAGTAAGCTTATTGATTATGAAATGTTGACGAATGCTAGAGTAACTGGCACCTTGTGTAGTTAATAAGTACATTACCTTATAGCCAAACGCGTATTCGTTTGTCCAATATCACTGCTGGTTACTAAAATGTGTATAGGAAATATGTATAGAAAATGTGTATAGAAAATGTGTATAGAAATGTCTAATTGAAATCCGCAGTCAAATTAATCCGTTGTTGACAGTTTCAAACCGCTACCGGCTATGACGGCCGTAACTGGCGAAGCGGGTGTCATACAGATTATAGTGCACCGGACATTTTCGCTCGGCTGTATGCAATGCTATCATCAGTGATTTCGATCCTTGTGGTCTGAGTGCGCATTCCGTACGTTATGGTTTTACTCTTGAGAATAAATGAAGATACGAAGATCTTGAGATTACAAGCAACATATAATATGTGGAAAAGGATATTAGAACCCAATTTGACGAATCGTACGAACCTGCGTTACCTCCATTACGACTGCCGTCACTAGACAAACAATTCTCTGCTCAACACCCGTAGCAACATGTCACGTCACCTAACCGATTCGAGGCTATATTGCTTGGCAAGCAATTTAGCGTTGGCGCCAGATTACCAAATTTACGTATATCAATTAGACATTTTTTTAGTAACCAGCAGTGATATTCGACAAATTAATATGCGTTTGGCTATAAGGTAATGTACTTATTAACTACACAAGGTGCCAGTTACTCTAGCATTCGTCAACATTTCATAATCAATGGGCTTTCTATTCCTTTAAATATACGATAGGGGTTATTTCATCCTCGCTAGTTTTGTGAATAGGTTTTGAAATCGTGTTTGTAACATGTTATTAGTTTGTCTGATTCGATTAAATCTTCAGATATTCTAGAGCTTTTCTCAATGATATTGAGGGGATTAATAAAACGTTTTACAAACAGTTTTGAAGCATACGTTTTTCATTAGTAAACAGCTAAACTCGCTTGCCTTTACGTTATGTATTAATTTCCATATAGGGCTGTCGGTGCAGTTTAGCAATATCAGATCGAATGAGATGAATCAAGAGAACTGCACATTGCTGTTTTAAAAAAACGTGCTTTTATTGGCTTCATATAGACTTTAATGTTACAGAGCGTAGGTGCCTGCATGGCGTTTATAGTCATGCGTCGCATATGGGAACATTGTAAAATGTCATTTTGTCGTCAAAAACTGTTAATTTCTGTTAGTATTAATTTTATGAGCACAAACGGTAACGACCTGTTAAAGAGAATCGATCCACGTAAAATTGAATATAACATTCATTCACTCACAGGTACGCACAAAGTACATATACTTCAAAACACCGCTTAGGAAACCTGTTGCTAAATAGATAGAGCCCGGTAATAAAGTACCTGGGCTAAAAGAGAATTTACTGTATTTAATTAATATGACGCGTATTTTTAGAATGGTACTCTCTGCCCAGCACACTGATAAGCAAGATTGGCCTTATGTAAAAAGCTAGCGATTAATAATACGTTACGTTAATAAGTAATCGCGGGGATGTAATCGCGGGTGCAAATGCGGCTCTTTTTTAGGGAGTAAGGTGACTCGCCTGCGCGCAATGTCTTACCTTCTCCCATCCATTAGCGGCGGAACCGGACGCGTGGCACCGCGGGCATCCAAACACGTGTCTAATGACATATTGGCGCGCCATTGTCACGAGTCAGGATGACGCGTTTTATTACTGCGATGGAGAAATTAAAGCTGTGTTGTGAGACAGACGTGGTATATGTAGAAGCGTCCGTGAGCACCCAATGTCGGGCAGTGCGAGTGTGAATCGGGGTAGCTCTAGTACTATAGCCCGCGGATCGCTGGCGCAGGCGGCAGGGGCAGTCGAGGCCCCTGCGGCAGCGATCCGCGGGCTATAGTACTAGAGCTAGAATCGGGCTAGCTCTACAGGGACATTAAATATAATGGCTTGCATATGAGATAACAGATTTCTCGCATTTCCTCGATAATTAAGTAGAGATTAAATTCAACAGATAAAAGTTGCGAACAAAGTTTTGGGTTCAGATTATGATCGGATTCCAAAAATTATTATTGTTATTTTTATTATTTACTAAAAAAATTCAATATGAGCAAGGGCGCCTTAAAGCGATTACGCCAACCGAAATAGTACTAGCAATTTTTTACTTTTTACAATTAAATTCTTCTGTTTCATTTTTTTAAATTTTCGCGTTTTTGTTTAATATAAAACCCGATTGTGACGATAGGCGAAAGCAAGTTTATCCTACAAATCGGATGATCTCCTGGGATGATGTATCTAATGCTATTAAGACTTCCTCTCTATTACAATAATATATCTAGAATATACATTCATGTATGTTCTATTGCCGAACTATCGCTATGCGTCTTATGATTGCAAAAATGCATAATACACAGAATACACACTATATATATTATATGACTCACAATTAATGTAACTCTTAGCTTATCATGCATATTGCATACCCATTGCATCTATGTATGCGAAAGGTGAATATACTAAGCTGAAATTTGTTGTTTGGTAAGTGTACTTATATTGTCATGAAATGATATTTTCGCAGCTTCGTCTATTCTCCGGTACATTTCGTGTTACCACCGACAATAAAATCAACTTGTAAATATGTCCGACATATATATATGACATAACTCACAATAGCCCACATCATAACGCTAAATCATACGTTTAGACAGTAGCTGAAATGATGTGTGCGAGTGTGTGTGTGTGTGTGTGCGTGCGTGTTGTGTGTGTGTTGTGTGGTGTGTGTGTGTGTTGTGTTGTGGGGTGGTGGATGTGTGTGGTGTGTCGTGTGTGTGTTGTGTGTGTGTGTGTGTGTGGTGTGTTGTGTGTGTGCAATGTGTTCTGTGTGTGTGTGTTTGTGGGTGTGTGTGTGTTGTGTGTGTGTGTGGGTGTGCATGTGTGGTGTGTGTGTGTGTGGTGTTGGTGTGCATGTTGTGTGTGGTTGTGTGTTTGTGTTGTGTGTGGGGGAGGGTAAGGTGTGTGTTGTGTGTGTGTGCGCTTGTGTGTGTGTGTGTGTGTGTGTTGTGTTGTGCGGGTGTGGTTGTGTGTGTGGTGCAATGTGTGTGGGTGTGTGTTGTGTTGTGGTGTGTGTGTGAGTGGTGTGTGTGTGTGTGTGTGTGTTGTTGTGTGTGTGTGTGTGTGTGCGTGTGTGTGTGTGTGTGTGTGTGTGTGTGTGTGTGTGAGTGAGTGAGTGTGTGCATGTGTGTGTGTGTGTGTGTGTGTGTGTGTGTGTGTGTGGGTGGGTGGAGGTGTAAGGGTGTGGGTGGGTGTATGTGTGTTCGTACGAGTGAGTGACCGCAACATTTAACCGTAGCCACGCAACAACGGCGTGTATGTCGCGCATCTGAATTAACAATACACCGCACATTCGTGTTCATTGCCCGTTTGATCCGCCGCCGGCTTCAGGGCCGGTGTTATAGTCTCATGTGTGATTTTGTGATTTAGTCTCTCACCAGGCAGCTGATCGTCTCACCTCGTGTGCGTATACACGCGCATCCTGGTTCTGCACCGCACTGCTTACGTCATCGGTCAAGTAATCATTTCTCGCACCAGCATGCAATTACGGGCTGATTACGTAGAAATAGCCTGCGACTGCGGCGACGGGCCTTCTATACGAATTTAGCGCGTTGCATGTCTACCCACGCAGCCTCTGGCACGCTCTCGCGGCTTCGTTCTTTATTACCGGGGGCGCCACGTGGGTGACGACGTCATCTCCGGGCGTTTGCTTGCACGTCGTACGCAGAAGCTCTGCATGTCGCCGATAATGATGAATTAATGCGAGTAATCAAGACGCGATCAACGCCTGCCCGTTCCGCGTTACCCCGTGCAACTCTTGCCTATACTCTGCCGGCGCGCAGGCAGGCCACACGGTGACCGTCTAGCAACATGGCGTATATAAACATGAAGTAAAGTCGGCACTTTGAGGTACATGCGAAGAGAGTTGAAACGCGGCTTGATAATTTCATGATGGCGCATAACCTCGTTATCGATATTTCTCATAACAGCCCATTTCGATTTTTTTCTTTAAAACGCTCGCCAAATCCAAGATGGCCTACAAGATAGTGGAGTTATAAAACTAGTAGTGTTCTCGAATCTCGAAATCAAATCTAGAATTGCTCAACCTACCGTGATTTACTTCAGCATGCAAATTCATACGGTGACAGTAGATAACCCACTACGTTTTTATTCGAAAAAGACCCTATTACGATTCGAGTCTTACTAACATGGTTGCTGAATCCAAGATGGCCGTCGACATAAACTAGACACGTCCAAATGACCTTTACGCGAGTGCGGTCGCCCGTCGGTAGTCGGCGTGTCGCCCGAGCGCAGCGGCGATCTTTCAACTCGTTGCTCGACGAGTTCGGTTCGTTTGTTTTTAATCGGACGATATAGTGAAACTTCAATAGCGAGCGGCGGCGAATTGCGAGAACTCGCGCGATCGAGCCAGTTAATTTACGGCACAATTACGCTCAAGGGGTCGTTGTCTTATGAGGTACTACAGATATGTACCCGAGGTACATATATGTATACACAAAGTGTACCAGACTTGTACTACAGAAGTATACCCTAACCCTAACACTAACCCTAACCCTAACCATAACCCTAACCCTAACCCTAACCCTAAACATACCTCATATAAAAATATAAACATATCACTAAACAACCTAAAACTACCTCGGGTACATATCTGTAGTACCTGATACGACAACGTCCCCATCTGCCGCAATTACCCGTCTCGTCGAATGTCGATAACAAGGTCATATATGAAGTTTGCGTCGGTGATCTGGAAATTAAAATCCTCCCCTTCTTGACGCGATTTCGGTTTCAAACAGCAAAACATTCAAATCCCCCTTACCGCCACAAACCTTAAGTGCAGAGAATATTGGACATTAAATGCTCACATGTGGCTAGGCTTATAGTGATTCTCTTTCTCCACCTGTCACATTTTCTCTCTCCCTCTATCGCTCACTCTTCCTCACTAATTCCTTTTACGTTCTCGCTATATATAAGTATATATATATATATATATACGCTTGCATGTCTGAGTCAGACCGGCAAGATATGCAATGCATGGCGAATGTTATAGAATTATTGAATCACGATATGGAATTTTAGAACGTTAATGTGAATATCTCTATGTAGAATATTCAATTACCGGAATTACACGGGTTGGAGTGTGTCGGATACGCGTGTCGTTATTGGGTTGTCCAGTCTGACAAGCGCAGCAGCGTGGTGACCTTAATAGGATCAGGAGCCCCCTTCGCATGCTCGCAACTTTGGGTTACGGTTAGACCCCCCCCTGGTACAAATCCTAGGATGAGTGACCAGCACAGGGGTTGTTTGTGTGCTCTATCAGGCTAGAGTTAGCGAATTGGAAATCTCGGTCCGACCAATTCCCGTCTGTTTCACAATTGTATTTCATATCCTTAGAGCACATTGGCACCAGGTGAGGAGAGTTATCTCATGAGGGTAACGCTAGCAAGAACATTATCTTAACGTACTACAAAGAAGATTGGACCAAATGTACAGTCTGCAATCGATGATCGGCTCGCTCCATTGTCTAGAGCTATTAGGTTGAATAAGCCTCAATTAAATGGTATATAGCGAATGCATTGGCTAGAGGTTACGGAGAAACTCACAAAGCAATTTCATCGTGATATCAACGCTTGAATTATAACGCTTCATTATAAATTAATATATAAATAAATAAATAAATAA
This sequence comes from Priapulus caudatus, assembly GCF_000485595.1. NCBI lineage: Eukaryota > Metazoa > Priapulida > Priapulimorpha > Priapulimorphida > Priapulidae > Priapulus > Priapulus caudatus. The sequence goes on along the minus strand of NW_014577149.1, from coordinate 245,182 downwards.
ATATATATATATATATATATATATATACATATACATACATATACATATACATATACATATACATATACATATACATATACCATATATGTATACTATACATATACATAACATATACATATACATATACAATATACATATACATATAACATATAAGTTATATAGTCACATATCCCATACTACACGTATACCGTATAAACGATAACATACGTATACGAGTAGATAGGGCCGATAGCAGCCATTGATACATATGAGCATGATACAGTATACAGTATACATATACATATACATAATCATGATTTTAAATATAAGACTTATTACGTAACAAGTGTCGGTAGTTATTACAAAGTGCCGCCCCGCGTGCACGCGTATCGCGGTCTAGCATCGAGTATATCCCATGCGAATGATCTGGCAATCCAGCGGTGCAGTTCACTCCGGCAAGGTGCCCACGATGGGCTGCGCAATTGGCGGTCGTTCGTCATGCCATTGCCATAGCCGTACGGGTGAGATTAGCGGGCGCGCCGGTATTGCACGGAACGAGTGCCGCCGCGACGCCGGAATTTAGCCTGCCACAAAGGCACTAGTCACGATGACCGATCAACGTTGTCGCGGACAAAGCTGCCCGGACTGGCACGCGAGGGTAATGAACATTTTAACTCAAATTAACGCTAGATTACACGCGACGACGGCGGTGCGCAGGTGTCGAACTTGACTTAGAGCCAGCGTGGTTCGCGCGAAAAACAGTTTCTGTTCCGCGGCAGCGCGAAAAGCGATTTAGACCAAAGGTTGTTGTGAACGTTATTTGCCGAGCGCAGGCGCTGCGAGGGGGCGCAAGGCGTGACGTCAGCGCTGCAGGGGGTCAACCACGCATCAGACGATGATTGCAAGTATAGAACAAACGATAATTATAAGTAGGCTATAAGTTGCGACGATAAACGCGCAACAACGTCACTCGACGCGTCTAATAAAAAATAATATACGATACTTCCAAATGTAAGGCACGTATATTGGAAGAGTATTCCAGCGAGTCATACGCAGCGATAGTGGTCAATGAGGTTTGTCAGGAAAGTTTTACCTATTAATACCCTTCATCG
>NW_014577149.1:233720-244066 GCF_000485595.1 Priapulus caudatus | reverse complement strand
TTAAATTAATAAATTAATAAATTAATTATATAATTTCAGTACCTATGCTATCGACTGAAGGACAGAATTGGTAGAAGAGACACTAATATGCGAAAAGCTATTATCGTGGAAAAGAGGATTGCCATAACACTGTGGCGTTTAGCAACTTCTATTGAATACAGAAGTCTAGGTCACATCTTTGGAGTCGGAAAAAGTACTGTGTGTCAGATTGTCAATGAAGTCTGCCTTGTGATACAAGAAGATCTTTTCCCTGAGTTTGTTTGTATTCCGCGCGATGCCAGGCTTAAAGAAACCATGCGGATTTTCGAGGACAATTGGGGGTTCCGCAAGTGTCGGCGGCAGTGGATGGTGCATATACCAATTTGTCACCACAGGACAAATCGAATGATATTTTAACCGAAGGGTTGCACAGTTTTGAACATCCAAGCAGTTGTCGACCCGAACTACATGTTTATTGACTTAAATGTTGGGTGGCCTGGCAGTGTTCATGACGCGAGAATACTAGGAACATCATCATTTACCGCAAAGCAGAACAGGGCATCCTTGTTGAAAATCTGAAACAAATATAATAATGTGATATCCCTCCATTAATTCTCGGAGATCCTGCTTACCCTCTGCTACCTTGGCTTATGAAGCCGTATCCTGTTAATGCGAAAACTAATCGGGCGAGAAACACTTTAACTACGGGCTGAGTCGGGGCACGGGTTGTAGTTGAAAATGCTTTTGGTCGACTAAAAGGACGCTGGAGGATTCTAATGAAACGTATTGATTGTCATCTGGATAATATTCGTGTACTACTATAATCCATTAATCCTTTCCTGCTCATTGCGATGGTCATCCTCCACTACTGCTCCAGCCGATGACGATTCCAGCAACGCTGGTGGGCTCATGCAAAGGACCCTTCTCAATACTTCGTCCAGGATCATTAAAGTAGCTTGCACGTTGGTGCGCGCTCTTCCCGATCTGTTGTTGTTCATCAACAACTTTCTTGTACGTGTTTGCTTTAATTCTTTTTGAGGCGTATTACCTCACTTGCAGAATAGTGTTTATAGATCCCTCGCCATTGCCCAGTTTTTTACGATGTCTGGTTGTAGACTAACTCGATTTCTCTGATGTCACCCGTTAGGTTGTTCCTGAAATAAAATCAGTTTTCCAGATCTCGCAAAGCGCGGACGGCGTTCATCCTCGGCTAACCATAGTTCTTGCTCTTTGTTTGCCTTTAAATATCTTATACTAGTATATTAGTAAAGAATACTGAATGTGTAGATCGAAACTGTGTTATTTGTGACTATCAGGCAATGCCGTTAGGGTGGTCAAACTTGGACTAAACAAAAGGCATTGTAAAAACATGTATTAGATGGAGCCCCTTGGTTATACATTGTTTTTTCTTGACATTGGACCATGTGTTTCTTCGTGTTCTTGCTGACGTACTAATTTCCAACCGAGTTCGCGCGTTCACACGGCCAAAAATGATACCAGGGGACCGTGTGTCAGAAACAAAATTAGTCGCCACCATTAGTCTTACCATTAACTTCCACTTTCGTAAAACCGTGACAGAACATCGTAGAGTGTTGCGAGAACGAAAAATCCTCGCGAAATATCCTCATAACATTTACGAGAGCCCAGACCTCTCGTAACTTTAATATTAAGATGAAAATACACATTTAACCTACGATTACAAATTATGTCGATATTATATTTTATAATAATTGAATAAAAGTATGTTTTCGTTGAAAAACACCGTCCAATCATCTAATTATCTACCATGATAAAAACAAAACAAACATTTACAAATGGGCGTATGGCATTTGTTCTCTTGCTTCTAAAGGTTTTTCCACGCTTGCCACGATTCTTCAGCGTTCTCGCGTTACAGTCGTTGAGAATTTGTCTTGTTCGCTGGCAGAAAAATTCATGGACCACTGCGTTTTTCATAAATAATGCATTTATTAATGCCTGCGACTTTAGCCATCATAATTGAGCACATATTACTGCTGATGTACAATGAGAATGTCTGTATGAATTTGAATTTTGTGATGATTCTTATCCAATCGGCAGCCTTGTATGAAGGTTCCTTGTTATCGTAAGTTTTTCTATAGCTGCGATGTGTTTCTGTCAACGCTAGCTCTCGCACATAGCATTAGTCCGTAAGTGTTATCTTGATAGCATTAACTTTAGCATTAACTTTGCGATGTTCTGACAACGCGGCCCCACGGACTCGAAGTCGTTTTCGACTCGAGTCTTTGTCGCACCCACTCTGGCAGTGGTGGTGCGAGAAACGACTCGGGTCGAAACGACCGCGGAGTCGTTTTCGTACCGAGAAAAACCGTCCGTAGTGAACGCGTCGTCCGGGACCCATATTTGACACGGGTCGTTTTCGACCGCGAGTTCCTTCGCTCCGTTGTGAAACGCGGCTATTGGAATACTGATTATTACACTTTCATCCATGATTTGGAATGCAAATGATTCAGTAATATATAAATGTGTAATATAGTTTTCCTACTTTCTCTCTCTCTTCTGCGGTGATGCATGGGCGTGCTCGGGTGGTGTGGTGTGTGTGTGTGTGTGTGTGTGTTGTGTGTGTGATGTGTGTGTGTGTGGCACCTGTGTGTGTGTGTATGTGTTGATGTGTCGCTGTGTGTGTGTGTGTGTGTGTGTGTGTGTGTGTGTGTGTGGTTGTGTATGTGCTGTGCGTGCGGTGTTGTGTGTGTGTGTGTGTGTGTGTGTGTGTTGTGATCGCTGTGTCTGCCGCTGCGCGCGCATGAAGTGTGTGCCGGTTGCGTCGTGCGATATATGTGCTGCGCGCGGCTGTGTGTAGCTCTGTCAATTAGTTCCTCTGTCTGTCCCCCGTCTCGGGTCTGATCAGTTTTACCTGCCTGTCTCATATCTCAAATTCTCACCCATCTCTCTCTTTCTCTCTCTCTCTCTCTCTCTCTTCTCTCTCTCTCTCTCTCTCCGCTCCTCTCGCTCTCTCTCTCTCCCCTACTTCTCTCTCCCCTCGCCCTCGCTCTGTCTCTCCTTCCCTTTTCGCTCGCGTTCATCTTAACCTTTTTCGCGTTTCGATCGGTTGATAAAGGCTAACACACACCAGTAGCCAATTATCAACAGCTGTCATAGAGCTGCGACTGTTTGTACTCGTAATGCCTACATAAATCCACACTCATAAAGAAATTGAACGAGTTTTGCTGCGAGATGGGCACTGTGGACGTGCATCACTTCCGTTTGTTATTGCCCCGTGCCCGTTTTTGCATTGTATCACTGATACCTATTATTAATCCTGATATTTCTGTTCCGTTTTCTCGTTATCACGAGTTATTACTGCTTTTTTACGCAGGCCCGGGTACCTTGTATCACTCTAACTGGGAGACGTGTATCTTGCACCGCAGTTTCGAACGTGCAAGGGACGTGGACGTTGCAGAAGAAAGCACGGCACTCCGTCTCACGATCTTATTTCGAACGCATTGTTATCGCTCGCACGCATAGAGTATTTTTCTTTCTGGGTAGTGTCAGTAATGGTGCGGGTGTATAACTAGGGCTGAGATGGTCTATGTCCCGCTGAGTACTGCCGCGAACGTACCCTGGGTACGTCCCGCGGTATACGAAAGCGCTACCCTGGTACTATATTATATGCCGAACCGTACCTCGCCTACTCCACTAAACGAGTCTAGGACGTCGCCTATGCCTTGACTCCCATAACCCCTAACCCTTAACCCTAACCCTAACCATATCAGGATAGGTTCACCAGGGCTACCGCAGGGTACGTATTCGGGCCAGTACCCTGGGGACATAAACCCTATGCGACGTAAGGTTAGCGGCATGTGGGACGCATCCGCCGCATGCTGTCTGCACAATGATGAACACGGCGCAACACCGTCGCACCCGCCATGTCTATAATTGGCGCTGACCCATCTCTATTTGCGGGGCTACTTACTCCGACTAGCGCCTGTATTACACACTGCAAAAATTTTGCGCCGCCTGGCCCGCCGACTAGTTTAATGTTGAGGTCAAGTTTCAGGGCGGGTTTTTCACATTGACTTTCAGTTTCAAGTCAGTTTTCAGAATTGCTTGAAACTTTTTCGGATTCGCTGGCTACAGGGCTGTTACTGAAGTTTACACATATATGTTTGTGTTGTTACACTGTCTCAAAATGCTGGCTCTTGTTGCGGCGGGCGGCCGTCGCGACCGAGTGCTATAGAAGTGTCCTGAACGTATAGTTCAGTCAATGTGCCATGCAGTTATAGTAGTTCACAGCGCCGGGCTAGCTCGGTTGCATGGTTAGGTTGGCATATTACAACCTTAGATAAGCTTATAATAGGGAGAGCTCCGCGCTCTGTTACGTTCACCGATTAATGCGGAGTATTGAATGTCATGCATGGGGGGCGTGACAGGGTGTCTGTATGAAGAAAGCGGTCCTTCCTTACCCGCTACGGTGTTATTCTATTCTGAACAAGTAATAGTCTGTAACTCTTGCCAATGATGATCTGTGAATATTGCCAAACATTCCGGACAGGCATTATTGCAGATATTTAGCATTGCATAATCTATATACATATAGTTGGCAAATTCGGTAAATGTTTCTCTATCTTCTTATTTGTTTTGATTGATTGACAGTAAGGTGGAGAACGACATTTGACAACCCGTGTGTACTCTGGCCTCACACTACTGATGAAGTTATCCCATGTCTCTTTATTAAGGTTAGCTGGCCTTACATTTACTCCTCTTGCGCCTATCTTGCATACTGAAACGCTGGTCTGCTCTGCTTTCAGTAAAGCCTGTTTTCACACTAGGGGATGGCTAACACTGTTCATTGATAGGTTCTTGATGCTAGTAGTTGTCGTAGTCTAGTAGTGTAGTGTTGTTGTATCTTCCTTTCTGAATGGCTGAATCGAATACTATTGAGTAAGTCAACAGCATTACTATACTAGTGTTGTACTTGGGAAAAGTTCGTTGTGTCTCCGCTCCGGCGATCGTAGAGATCGCTTAGAGTTAGAGTTGTAAAGTTGTTGATCTCCGCTGCCGGTATCGGTAGCAGCAAGCGTCAAGTTTAGCAAATTGGTTTAGCAAGATTTGTAGCAAAGCAGTAAGACGATTGTTATCGCCAGAATTTGGTTGTTGCAAGGACTGACTCTTTATTTTAGTAAAATAAATACGAAATATATGACATACGGCAACCTAGGTGACGTTGTCTAGTTCCGTCCATGCTGCTGTTTTCGTTCATATCTCCAACTACATCCGTCCTGCGGTCGTCTCTTCCTCTGGCGTAATCAACTTACTTATGATCTGGTTTCTTCGTGCTATTTAGTACGTTGTCCGAAAAACCGCCCGGCCGACATTTTTCAATCCGACCGGTTGTTTTGTCATTATCGGCCGCGACCTTGGGCTCGTGGTATAGGGCTGCGTCACGTCACCCATCCCGGCGCAAGGCGTACCGGGAGGCGCGTCCGGTTCATTGTCGTCGCGCGTTATATGCGTAGCTAATGCGCTGATGTGAGGCGTTGCCAAGCGTCGCGTACTCGGCGCCACCGTTTGCTGAATACAATAATTTCCCTGGTGACGCCCTCTTGAAAATGTTTATGTCCTCAATGAAAACGCTATGTTCCAAGTTAAACGATTATCTCATAATTACGTTTCCAAAAATGCGGGGGGGCGCTACCTAGAATAAAATAAATTGGGTAGGCGAGGTGGATTGTTGGCGGGTATACAGGGGCCCGTTCAAACAATACAGCAAGGCGAACCAGTGCGATACAAACAAAACGTCAGCCCACTGCACTCATATGGCTGATATGATTGTTGCTGAACGATGCGGTGCCTTACTTGCCTGTGCTCGTCATTGTAAGGCGGTTTTCAAGATATCCGATCGCAGTTTTGCGCGTGGATGGTTGGATTGCGTTAAAATCCTTGGGTGTCAGAGTATAGCGATGGAAGAGTTGCCGGGTTTAATATAAATGAGGGCTGGGGGGCTATTGCCTGCAGCGTTCTAGTGAAATGAGCGCTCATTTTACGTATCACAGGAAGGGGCGGCCAGGTAGGGTCGACAGTCTGCAACGCGTAACTCAACTCGAATCGGGCATGGAAGCGCTAGGGAAGGATGGCGAAACAAGAGATACTTCTTACGCTTAAAACCCGTTAGTAAATCGGTTTAATAAAAAAACAACAGACACACACACCCACACACAAAAAACTCAAAACGTACGAATGAAAAAGTGCCAGATATCACCGGCCTAAGCTATATCGTTAACAAACAGATCCATAGCAGATTCTTGATTAATAAACAATTTGAATTCGCTGGTTTCGCTATGTCGGGGTATTAGATCAAATGTATCGGCTGCAGCCGGATCGAAAAATTGACGCGACGCTGTGGACGAAAATCGGAGCGTACCAAATTCCCTGGGCCCAGAGTTGTTTTAGGCTCATTCGTCACCATTAACCTTAATATCGTTATTTACGCCTATGGGTGAGTTGCGTACCGTAGTATGCCTCTGTCTGCCAGGCGGACGCCTATTTCAGCTTACCCTATTGGCCACGTGCTGTAGCAGGTCTATACTTCCTAGAAGTTCGCGCTAGGCGTGCGTACTACGTCTTTTTCGCATCGCATAGGATTATATACTTTAGAATAATCCTCCACATCTCCTCTTTCGACGCTTTGAGTCACACGTCACCCTGAATTACATACAATAGATTACTTTCATGTTAAGTAAAACTTACCCAACTGCTTAGCACATTATAACTTACTAAAATTTCCTACAGTAGCGTTTCGCATATTGGTGTCTGTTCTACCAATTCTGTCTTTCAGTCGATTGTACTGAAATTATATAATATGACAGATGATTAATTTATTAATTTATTAATTTAATAGCGTTTCGCATATTGGTGTCTGTTCTACCAATTCTGTCTTTCAGTCGATTGTACTGAAATTATATAATATGACAGATAATTAATTTAATTTATTAATTTACTAATTTAAAGAAATTTGTAACGGATATGTCAACATGAGCTTGTAACTGTAAGCTCCTCACCGTCAGAAGTTCAGTAATAAATCATTGTAAGTTTTTCAAACATGAATGTTTTATAAAATGAATGAATAAATTTGGTCCGGCATATTAGATAGTACCAGGGTACGTTCCGGTATACCGGCAGTACCCCGGGGGAAGGGGGGAGGAACCGTTAACTCACCTGAAATGTATCTTTAGTCATTCGGAAATTTTCCCCTCTCGCACGTAAATGTTGCGTCAACAAGGCCGAAATAATCCTACGTCTCTGCAGGTAATAACGTGTAACGCGATCCTGCTGCCTTGCTTGAATATCATCGTTCTCATTCGACTCAATTTCTATTCCTTTTCTACGTGATAGATAGAAACAGAGTAGTTTGACGAGTAGCTGTAAAGTTTGACAAAAATCCATTACATACAAGCAAGTGGTTATGTTTACATGCAACACGGAAGTAAACAGAATAGTTGGAAGTCAGTCAGAAGTGTTTGATTGTTTAATTCGCATTGTTCGCATTGTATTTTTTTCTCAGCTCACATCTCGCATAGCGTCGTGTGAACGCTCTCTTCAACGACGCTCCGTGTCGTTTTCGACACGGGTCGTTTTCGACCCGAGTTCCTTCGCTCCGTGTGAACGCGGCTTATATTACAACATTATTTATGGAACACTTAATTTACGTAAATTACGTAATTACGTAAATTAGGAACCCTCGCGCTGCATCGCATATAATTTTACGTAATGTAATACACGAAAAACAGAAGAAAAAAAAAATATATATAGCGTGTCTCTTGAATCTCACACTCAATGATTTCAATGTTAATGCCCAGCGTGCCCTCATATGAACACAAGTTTTACCAGCACTGTTCGTTAGTATAGTTAGTTATTTATACTATAGTATAGTTAGTTATACTCTATTCCACAGGCCAGCTCAGGGTGTTGCTTGGACATCATATATGTCTATCTATATATGTCTATATTATCTATATTTTAACTAGTTAGTTATTTATATTATAGTATAGTTAGTAGTTATACTCTATTTCACAGGCCAGCTCAGGGTGTTGCTTGGACATCACATGAAGGGCGTCATACAGACGGATCCCATGATCGCCGATGTTCTCTCACAGATTGCATCGCTGCAGCTACTCGCGCAGAACATCAGCGACGAGGGCGAACTCGTCGTAAAGAAAACCGAACCGAAGTACTTCTATAGTAAGCACGTAAAATCGCGGGAACGCTGGCGCGCAAAGACATTATGGCCGCACACGCGGAGATCCGTTTAGATCTCCATCGATGCCATGCATGCTGGCTATATAGCGGTGGAGTGCGCGGGCAAAGCGCGTTATGCTGTGATTAATTCGCATGCCACGCATGCACGAATTCCCGGCGCTGAAAGCGGTGTCGCCGTCGACGCCGACGCCGTGAAGCTTTCACGTTCATCTAGGCGCGAGGCGCGAGCGCAATGCGATGCGGCGTGCATTGGCGATAAAATTGTGACCCGCTGAAATATTTACCACTGAAATAACAGCGGGGCGACGTTTCGTTCGTTCGTGATTTTCAGCGGTCTCGAACGTCTTTTGTCTTTTCCCTTGTCTTGTATGTCCTTTGACATTTGTCTTTCATCTTTTGCCTTTTGCCTTTTGTCTTTCCTCTTTTCTCTTTCATGTTTTGATGTTTCGTCCTTGTCGACATTTTGTCTTTTGTCTCGTCTCTTCCGTTCTCTTTTCTCTATTTGTCTTTAGAAATCGGACCGATTTTAGCCGACGGATTCTGGGAGTTGGACTACCCGTCGCGTCAAGTTGCTATATCGATGATCGGATTGCCGACAGTCGATGATGAAGCCATATCAGAGACCGAATCCGACGACTGCCTTGCAGAACTCTTCAACACCGGGTACATAGAGAAGTCCGCAGTTGTAAAACGCGTAAAGTGTTTACAGTAGAAACGAGTTCATTTGTCTGGCGCAGCCTGTGTTACGCGCCGTATCTATGGTTACATCCCGATGTTTCCCGAATCCGCGACGAGCACCCTTCGCTTGTCGTTACGATCGGCGTCGCCTCCGGTTCCGCGTCGTTATATATGCGATTTCGACGCAGCAAAATAAGGTGGATGTAATATCGTCGGGAAACACGTATTCGAACTCGTATAGCAACGTGGCGATTACTCATTGCATACGCGCGGGCGCTTTGACGCATCCCCCGCGGATAACGGCGCGCGTGCGACGAGTGCCCTGTCATAGCGGGGATCTATCTCTCTCACCCTCTCTCTCTCTTTATCCCTCTCTCTCTCTCTTTGTCGTCTCGCAGAAGCTTCCACAGTCTCCCAACATTCGATTCAAGCTATTAGAATTAAGCTGGGGTAACCCGGTCACGCTCTCGAGTTCTATCCAGCGTGTATGCGTGCGCGCGCGCGCGCAGCGGCCGGCGCGTTGTTGTGTTGTGATTGTGTGTGTGCGGGTGCGTGCGTGCGTTGGCGTGCGTGCGTGCTGCGGCGTCCTGCTGATGTGTGCGCTGCAGTACTGCTGCGCCATCTCCAAATAGCACACCTCGTGCGTAAGCGAGTACAGGCTTGTATCCCGGCGACGGTCATGCATTCCAGCCAGCGCCTGCTGTGAATTTACATCGCCGCGCTCGCCGTAACCGAGCGGAAACGAACGCACACTCAGTATACATGGCCAGCGGCGGTCGCAACATCAAACGCGGTGCGCGCCAAGAGAGAGAGAGACAGACAAAGAGAGAAGAGAGAGAGAGAGAGAGAGAGAGAGAAGAAGAGAGACCGAGAAGACAGAGACCAGAGAGACAGACGAGACAGAGACACAGAGAGAGAGAGTAGACGAGAAGAGAGAAAAGAGAGAAAGAGAGAGAGGAGAGAGAGAGAGAGAAGATAGAAGAGAGAGAGACAGAGACAGAGAACAGAGAGCCAAGACGACAGGGTGGGTGCCTGTCTCCCATCGTCGCGCAGATAGCGAGAGAGAGAGAGAAAGAGAGAGAGACGAGAGAGAGAGAGAGAGAGAGAGAGAAGAGGAGAGAGAGACGAGATGAGGAGAGCGCCCTAGAATATAGGAGAGACGAGAAAGAGAGAGAGGAGAGAGAGAGAGAGAGAGAAATGAGAGAAGAAAGAGAGAGAGAGAGAGAGATGTCAACACAAAGAAGAGAGAGAGAGACCTGGAGCAACAAGACAGAGGACATAGAACAATACCACACACAGAGAGAAGAAGAAGAGAGAGAGAGAGAGAATGAGAGAGAAGAGAGACGAAGCAAGAGATATAGAGAGAACGGCGAGAAAGAGACGAGAGAAGAGAGATAAGAGAAGAGAGAGAGAGAGAAAGAGAGAAAGAGAGATAACGAGGAGAAAGAAGGAGAACG
>NW_014577149.1:223359-233695 GCF_000485595.1 Priapulus caudatus | reverse complement strand
TTCAATGCGGCGGAGCTCATGATTTCCGCATCCAAAACTGGTCATCAGACTTCTTTCAATAGTCTAGACATAGACTCCAAAAACACATCGTCAGCTTTCTTTTTCTATTTCCTTTTCCTGCTCCCTTCCCTGGAAAAATAACGTGAGCATATTTAATATTATTAAAATTATTAAATATAATATATATATATATAAATAATATAATATATTATTATAAATATAATATTTATTTAATATATATAATTGATATTATATCATATATTGATTGATATGATATGGCTGGTTAAATTTGTTGTGCAACCAGACTCAAAGATTCTGCATCATTGACAAGAAAAGTTATAAGATAATAAATATCTACCTTTGGTGCTAGTGACACTTCTTCCTTTTTCTGCAGTTATTTCTTTTTCATTGGATTTAGGGGTGCTGCTGGCTGTAGGTAACTGTATGCCTGAAACATTTTTGTCTCCTTTAGTTTTATTGCTGATGATTATGACTGCATACTTAAAATCATCTTAATCATATCTACTACTCAATATCTTTTAAATTTACGGGATACTTCAAAGAAAGACTCACCTGAACAACCTGGTGTTGGTTCTGAATAATAATGACAGGTACAGTAATTCGCCATCAGCTGCAGATTCCACATCACTATTAACTACAATGACAAAACACAAAATACATCAAGGAGAAAATAATTTTACACATTTGGACGCCTATTTTGTTCTGGGCAAAATGGGGAAAACCCCAGTATTAGGCCTACTAGTTACTACCATAGTCGTTGGCTCAAACCATGATCAAAAATTTCTAGTTGTGTAAAATTCCTAACATCCGAAACGCCCGTGTCTGTGGCTGTACACATCGTGCCTGCTGGCTGGGCGGTGTTATTGATTGAAGTACGTGGGAGGGGGAGTGCACCGATTGTGTCAGTCGCGTGGGGGCGTGTAGGGGTGGGCACCGCTGGTATGAGAGAGCGACAGCAAAACTCGTTCATGGAGTTGAGAAAAAAGCTGTAAAATTACGATTTTACATGTAAATACTGTAATATGATATGCACTGAACTAAAAATGTGCCTTGACGGCTCTAGATTGCAAGTAAATTTTGGATAAGTAAAACCAAAATTCGGACAAGTAAAAATTGCTTCTTGTTGCCCGACAGTTTATTCAAATTGATCTATTGTGTAACTACAATACGTGTACTTACTATCCCTTAAATCCTCTTCCTCTTCATTGGATTGGTCATCCTCACTACTGCCTCAGCCGATGACGATTCAGCAACGCTGGTGTGGATGCAACATGCAAGGACGCCTTCCAATACTTCGTCCAGATCAATTAAACAGGGGCGGCGCCACGGTTTTCAAAGTGGGGGGGCCCAATTGAGAGAATGAAGCGACCATGCCGGGGGCTGAGTTATTCGGGCGCGAAGCGCCCCGAGCGGGGAGCCAGGCGACCGAGCGGGGGTGGGTTGTGGGAGGGGGATCCCCTCCCACGGCAGGGAGCTTTTTCAATTTGCACTGAAATGGAGGCGATCTGGTGCACATCGAAGGTGAAAATTTCAATTTTTAAATGGAAGAAAAACGGAAATAAAAGGAACTATATAAAAATATATACATTAAAACTAACGCTCATAGGGTCTATGTTCCCCCAGGTTACTGCCGGAACGTACCATGGGTACGGTCCGGTATACGGCTCTGCGTTATGCAGCGTGCGTTAGGCTCTGCGTGCTGCGCGTACTTTTATATTGGGGGGGGGGGTCGTTTTTCAATGTTGGCAATTTGCTCGGCAGGGCCGTGTACAGGATTTGTACCAGGGGTGGGTCTAACCGTACCAAAGTTGCGAGCACGCGAGGGGGGGTCTGGGGGCGCTTACCCAGAAAATTTTTCAAATTAGACCCCCTCAGATGCGTTTTCTGGAGCGAGGCAAGGGGGGTGCCGGACTGCCCTGGAACCCCCCCCCTCCTGTACGACCCCTGCTCGGGGCGCGAAGCGACAGGTCGAAGGACCAAAGCCGGGGGGAATCGAGCGGGGTGAGGGTGTAGGGAGCGTGGGTGTCACCCTCCGCACACGATGGATGATTTTTGCAATTATTACACTAAAATGGAGCGACCTGAATAGTGAAATTCTTGCAAATTTAAAAAAAAAAATTTCTTGCTTGGGGGGAGGGTGGGCTCGAGGGGGGGGGTTCGTTTCGTAATCCCCGAACCCGCCCTGGGCTACGGGCCTGCCATACTGCAAGTACCGCGCGTACTGATATTGCCGACCCTCGCATCGACCTCCGAGCATGCAGGATCAGGCCCCGGAAGTCGCACGGTATTGCGGGGGTAAATACGGCCGCCTTGTACATGCTCTGTTTGCCTAGTAGAGTAAGGCTAGAGGGACTTTTCGTCAAAACTTATGTAATTTTGCAGTAGGCCAGATGAAAATGTGATCAAGACAGTCTCTTTCGCTCTTCCCCCTTCCTCTCCGTCCCTTATTCCCTCTTTCTTTTCTTGCATTTCGTTTCCGATCATACAAATACCTATGAGACATATATTTTTTCTGCGCAAAAAAAGTGGGGGGGCCCGGGCCCCCCCCGCCCCGCCCGTACGCGCGCGCCCCTGGTTATAAGTAGCTGCACGTTGTTCGCGCGCTCTTCCCGATCTGTTGTTGTTATCAACAACTTTTCTTGTACGTGTTTCTTAATCTCTTGAGGCGATTACTCACTTGCCAGAATAGATTTTATGATCCCTCGCATTGCCAGTTTTTCTACGATGTCTTGATAGACTACTCGATTTCTCGATGTCCCCGTTAGTTGTTCCTGAATAAAATCAGTTTTCCAGATCTCCAAGAGCGACGTTCTCCTCGTGTAACCATAGTTCTGCTCTTTGTTTGGCCATTTATATATTTATACTAGTATATTAGTGAAAATACTGAAATGTGTAGATCGAAACTGTTGTTTATTGTGACTATAGGCCAATGCCGTTAGGTGTGGTCAGAACTTTGACTAACAAAAGCTCTACCTTTAAGAACATTGTAAAAACAATGTATAAAATTTCTACGATTAGATTTAGATGGAGCCCCTTTAGTTATACATTTTGTTTTTTTTTACATTGCCATTGTGTTTTCGTGTTGTGACGTACTAATTCCGACCCGAGTCGCGCGTTCACACGACAAAATGAAAACCAGGACTCGACTTCGTTTTCGACCGAGTCGTTTTCGTACCGAGAAAACGTCCGTGTGAACGCTCGTCCGGGTCCCGGGACCATTTGACACGGGTCGTTTTCGACCCGAATTCCTTCGCTCCGTGTGAACGCGGGCTGTGTGAAAATGCCACACAAAATTGGGACCCGTGTGAAATATTATGTTGCGACGCAATCCTGCCATGGGAACGCAGCTGAACGCCGACTGGATCAAGAATCTTCAATAGATATCGTATAGTATCGTATAGTTCGTAGAAACTATTTCGTAATTACGAGAAACTATTTCGTAATTTCGAGATACTATTTTCGTAATTTCGAGATAAAAATATTTTTTTGTGGCACTAAAATGCTGCCGTATGTGTGTTGATAAAATAACGAACAATTTTTCAGGGAAAATTTGACTGAAAAGGAAAATTACGGAGGGCAGGGCAGGGCAGGAGGGGGGAGCCCGGGTCGCGGCACGGCTCGGATATGGAATAGATAGACTATTAATATATATAGATATATAATATATCTATTGATAGACTTCTGATATGATGCATGCAACGCGCTCACGCGGCCGTCAACTCATGTGCTGCTGCAACCACACGATGTGGATCTATCCGGCGAAGGAGAGAAGTGGGTGACCGTGAGTGTGACAATTCTCAATTTTAAGTCGTCTTTTTCCGCCTTCACGGAAGCAAGCAGTGGCAAGTCTGTGAAAATTGATTGATATGTTTGATATTCTGCATCTTGTCTTCATTCCTTTAATAAAACTGCGGGAAAACAACGTCAATTATTAAATTCTGGGGCTGGTAGCGCAGGGGTTTTTCCTTCAAGTTTCTCAGGCGGGGGTTAGGATGTCCTGTAGAGCACGGTCAGCGAAGATCTTGAGGAGGGCTTGTGGTTGACTGCTATAATGAGGTCCTCGCAACCCAAGACGAAATACCTTGCCTTGTCTAGAGAGTCGGCTACTGCAAGTCTTCACCTTCCACTGGAGCATAGCGTGTCTCAGCAGCATGGGTGAACTGCTGCCAACGGAGTTATCTTCCAGCCTGAGTTGCAGCAGAAAGCGTTAATAATTTTTGCAGCCACAGTGTTTCTGCAGGAGCCAGAAGCCGATGCCATTCTTGACCAGTCTGTTGCAAGGCAAGTGGGTTTGCTGGGATTGAAGATTCTTCCCAGCAAACACGGAACATTCTCGTAACATTCGCTGGAGGTTCTGTTTGGTTACATTAGCCAAAAATATTCTAAGAAGTTGAACATTCCATATCGTTATCATTCATTGGTTTTTACTTGGTGAGAGAGTTATGTTCTTGGAGTGTTTCTCGTAACATTCGCTGGAGGTTCTAGTGTGGTTACATTTAGCCAAAAATATTCTAAGAACATTCCCATGTCGTTATGCATTCATTGGTTTTACATGGTGAGAGAGTTATGTTCTTGGAATGTTCGGAAACGTTAACCGTCCTCGGATGGGTTCGAAACTCCTAATTGCCGTTTTGTGATGTTGCAAACTATAGCACAGGTATCAAATGTATTTTTTGTCGCAGTGGCTACCGGGACGGTAGCCGTATCTTAATGTCTTGTGGCTACGGGTACGGTAGTCCATTTGCGCATGCATCGCTTTCCCACAAAATAATGTCGTTCACTAGCTATTAATTAATTTCCAGCTATTAATTAATTATTTTAATTATTAATTAATTAATTAATTAGCTAGCCTACACTAGTTGTTTGGATTGATTGTCCAGTTCAGAAACAGTTCAGTTCAGTTTGTTATGAAGGCCAACGTTATACGCCATAGATTAATTATCTTTTTTAGACGCTATATATATACGACTCGAGTCGCTTTATAGTTAGTGTTAAGGTTAGGGATAGGATAGTTATACTGTTTTATCCTGCCCACGGAGTTGCCAACGGAGGTCATGTAATCTGGTCTTGTGTGTGTGTGTGTGGGTGCTGTGTGTGTGTGTGTAGCCACGCGCGATCGATAGCGCGTCGAGTCAGCGAGTGGCGAGTCAGCAGCAGCCACCAGTGAGCGGCGAAGTCGCAGCATGCGCTGAGATCAGGTCCGCAGGCCCACGCGATCAGGCACTCACACGCTGTAGCTAGCTCTCTCCAGCAGTTAAGAGTATGCACTCTCGTCGAGTTCCCCGTCTGTATGGTAACTGGAGACAGGAGAGAGAAGAAAATGAACAAAAGAAGAGACAGGAGAGAGAAAGGGAAAGGAAGGATGCAAGAGATCATGAATTTCGTATGTTTAGCATGTTAGCTGAAACTTTACGTTCAAGACAGCCTTCTGCACAACAGCCACAACACCAGTATTATTCTTCACAGCAGGAAGATGAATTATCCTTCTATAAACTATAAACTAACATTTTGTGAATGATTTGTTCACCTTAAAAATGAATGACGCTGCTGTTTATTGCGTGTGACGTTGCTGTCACACGCCGCACACTAGTAAACCCGAGTTTACGCACATCGTATCGACAAAGCTTAGCATAGCTAATTTGTGCATACAGTAAAACTCGCATAAGTCGACACTTTTCGGACCAGCATTTTTGTGTCGACTTACGATTTTTGTGTCGGCACAAATATGCGCGTCCCAAGTGTCGACTTATGCGAGTTTTACTGTATTTACAAGCGGTGTTCTTCAAAATAGTCTCTTAAAGCATCACGGACACAAACAGCACGACGAGTTGCTGGGGTGTTCAGATTGTTTCTCTGTGCATCACATTCTCCAGCTTCATTTATAAAAAGTTCACCGTTGAATCCCTCGCGGAATGTTTCACAGATATTATGTAAAGTACAGCATGTTGCAATTAATGTTGGAATATTATCCAAATGACAGTCTACCCGTTTCAGTAGAATTCGCCATTGTCTTTTGAGTCGCCAAAACGCATTTTCGACTACTGCCCGTGCACGACTCAGGCGATAGTTAAAGTGTTTCTCGGCCCGATTAGTTTTCGTATTAACAGGATACGGCTTCATAAGCCAAGGTAGCAAAGGGTAAGCAGGATCTCCGAGAATTAATGGAGGGATATCAACATTATTAATAGTTTGTTTCAGATTTTCAACAAGGATGCCCTGTTCTTCTTTGCGATAAAATGATGATATTCCTAGTATTCTCGCGTCATGAACACTGCCAGGCCACCCAACATTTAAGTCAATAAACATGTAGTTCGGGTCGACAACTGCCTGGATGTTCAAACTGTGCCAACCCTTTCGATTAAAATAATCATTCGGATTGTTCTGTGGCGACAAAATTGGTGTATGCGACCCATCCACTGCTCGAACACTTTCGGAAACCCCCAATTGTCCTCGAAAATCCGCATGGTTTCTTTAAGCCTGGCATCGCGCAGAATACAAACAAACTCCGGGAAAAGATCTTCTTGTATTACAAGGCAGACTTCATTGACAATCTGACACACGGTATTTTTTTTCCGACTCCAAAGATGTGACCTAGACTTCTGTATTCAATAGAAGTTGCTAAACGCCACAGTGTTATGGCAATCCTCTTTTCCACGATAATAGCTTTTCGCATATTAGTGTCTCTTCTACCAATTCTGTCCTTCAGTCGATAGCATAGGTACTGAAATTATATAATGAATTTATTAATTTATTAGTTTAATAGCGTTTCGCCTATTGGTGTCTGTTCTACCAATTCTGTCTTTCAGTCGATTGTACTGAAATTATATAATTGTATATGTATATGTATATGTATATGTATACGTATATGTATACGTATATGTATATGTATATATAGAGCCTTATATGTAGGCCCCTATAGTGCGCTACATCGAGCGAAAACCCCCGCTCACACGCGCCAGTCGTCTGCAACGAATGCAGGCGTTCACACGCCGCCGATATATGCAGATGAGACGATGTTTCTCAACACATTAAACACTTCATGCTGAATAATAACAGGACTTCGTAACAAGATACGGACCTCTCTGCATTGTGCGAAAACAACGCGAAATCTACTCGATTGCTATAGGTACCGTTTTATAATTTATAACATATAGCGCGACGAATGTACGCCAGTGAAATATTCGGGGAATTATAGCCAAGCCCATAATTAAACAATGATGCAACTGACAAACGCATGCAGACTACATGTGCGGGCAAATTTCGATGCGTTTGCAAAAATTTACTCTTAACACGTGCGTCGTGATTCTCCGTAACTAACTCTCGCGCGGCAATTAAAAACGAGAAATCGTTTCAAGAGATGTCAAAAGAGAGAACTCATCACGTCATGCTTCCCCGTATACGCGTGTACGCATGTTCACGCAAAGAAGCAAAATATGTAGTCGGGAAACCACAACTACACAGGTGAATTCACTAGTTTATAGTAAAGCTGTTAAAACTCAAGAATGACGCAATAAGGCAGAAATAACGCACAATGATATTTAATCTATGTAATCAATATTTGAATCCCAAGGTTCTCTCTCCGAACCAATTCAAACAATAACGCTTCTAACACAAATCACTATAGCCGCACAACTATACTCGACCGGTAGATCATGCTGTCGACTCTCTACTTGCTAAACTAATCTATTTTCCTTCTTCCTGAAATCGACACGCGCTCTCGCTTTTATATGTGAGCTCCCGGAACAGGTTGTCTCTGCTTCCTTCACGTGACGTAGTTTTCCCACATCATCGCCGAATACGGTAACTACACGAGCAAGCATCTTCCCCGCGCTTCGCTCCTTGGCTAAAATATAAACTGCGCAGTTTGTCTCAAATGACAGAATACACGTAGCCTGTGGCCGGGTTATTTTTGACCAGATGCGTCATTTTTGCCAACGTGGCACAGACACGTATGCGAGCAATCGGCAAACGCCATTCGCTGATACTCTGCGTAGAGACCCGTGCTCTAGAAATGTTCAGCCAGTTTCGCCCTCTCGTGTTACTCCGTCTAACCAGCTATCATATCATTCACTACTATAGCAATTCCAAGCATTGCTAGTGTCACGTGCAGCTACATTCGTGAAAACTGCATGCTTACAATAATACGCGAATAACGCGCGCGCACGCACAGAGCGCGATGCGCGGCGTAAATAAAAACAAGCGGTCGTAATGCAACGTGAATAAATCACGAAGCGAGGCCGCAATATAAGGCATCGCGCGTCGTTACGGGTCGCCGCTCGCTCGCTGCGCCTATATTGTATCAATAAATCACAGCGCGCCCGCAATAATCACCCCAAGGGAATGCAGCAGGTTTGCGCTCCGACCGCAGCGACACCGTGCGGCTGTTGACGCACACTAATATACAGCAATGCCACAGCGGTAATCGGCATCGTCTGCTGTCCCTCGCTCCTGCGATCAACAAGCTGTACAATTTTAATAAGTCGGTGGATATAGCTCAGATGTGCCTGACTGCTGGAGCACTGACGTGGAAACGTGATGTGGGGGGGCATTGCACAGAGTGAGAGTAGAGAGAGGGGGAGAGTGAGGGAGGGAGAAAAGAAGAGAGAGCGGTAGGGAGGGAGAGAGAAAGGGGGAGTGAGAGAGGATGGAAATAGAAACAGAGAGAGATAGAGAGGGGCATGGGGGATGGTGCCACTGAATTACCATGCGAGTAGGCGAGAGGCGACGGACAGGTCGGCTTCGATTTACGATATTTCCTAGCACGCGGCCGTGTTATCCCATCGCGTTGCATTACGTAAAATTGGCGCTCGACGTTACGTAATGGCGTTTGACGTTACAACGCCGTACATATTTCGTGGGGCGTCAGCTATTGAACGCACGATTCTTCTTAGTTTAAGGAATTCGTCACTCTATCATGCTCCCCATATGTCGCGGGGGCGATAGATCTCGTACATGCGTACATATTCGCACGCGCTACAATGTTTAAGCGGTGTCAGAGTGTAGCTATATTTTGTTGCCGGTGTGAAAGCCTAGCGCGCAACCCCTGGCCATGAAAATTCTGCTCTTCCTGGAAAGTGCGACTCCCATACCGCTCAGAAGCTGCGGGTGAGACGTCCCGCGGCAATGTATAGCTCTCCACACGGATTAAAGTAAGGGAAATGCAGCGTGCAGCTGTCCGTGAGAAGTGGAGTGATTATTCGATAGTGGCCGGTGCACTTGCTCTAACGCCAGGAACTCGGCAAATCCAACATCACAAAGCACACGGAAGTCTACGCTCTCAGTTGTCGCTTTGAAAATAACTGCCGTGTCTCACAGTCGGAATGCTACCCGTGTAGGTAGTGCGCATGGGTAGTGATTAATCCCTGATTTCTGTAATGTAGTACGCATCAGAACAGTCAACGAGGCGTCGACCTAGGGAAACCTTCCACCCTTTCATTGTAAAAATTTACAAGAAAGGGTATGCAGCGAACTGTATTTCAGAGCAAACGACTCGCGAAAACAGATCTGAGTGGGAACGCACAACTTGTGCATGCATACAACTCGCCCCCTCCCCCTACATACACTTGTAGTGTTAGGTTTTCTGCAAACATTATAAATGCTGCTCAGATAACATCAGAGGCTAATAATGACAATTTTTTTATTTTTTCCTTTTTTTCATTTTTTGGTGTTGTCATTATTAAACCCCGACAACGTCTACTGAAAACTAGCGGTGCGATATAATACCGATAAAACGGCTCCCAAAGCAACGCCATCTACAGGCAGTCTCGAATTACAAACAGACGAACACGCTTAAGTAACTTACGTATACGCACTAACGTACGCACATCATGTGTACGCATATAATGTTGAGTTCGACCTACTCGCTTACGCAAGAGTTTGCGGCCTTGCATGCTATTATGGATACACGCATGTATTCACTCAACCTATTGTAATGCTTATCGTAATTTAGAATTGCACGACCCTCTATCATCGAGAACGATGACTGCGTGTCATAAAACCAACAAAAAATGAACTACGAATCGGCGGATGTCATACAAGGCTCCAACAAAGGCCGCCACTTCGATAGATTTAATTAAGTTTCGCGTCAGCAGTGTTTGTCAATCAATTGTGATTATATACGAGAGGCCCTTAAATGCGGGAATTTAGAACGTAAAGCCGTTAAGTTTTACTAGACAGCAGCTGCTGCTGCGCACGATATTTCTCTGCGCAAACGCATGCGGCCTGACTGATAACTCGGCTGATATTCATTATAACCGCTGATTAACGGCTTGTGATTATTATTATTATTATTATTATCGTTATTATTATTATTATC
>NW_014577149.1:221558-223349 GCF_000485595.1 Priapulus caudatus | reverse complement strand
CTCCTCCTCCTCCTCCTCCTCCTCCTCCTCCGTTCTTACTCGCCTGCCAATCAACACCTGGCAGCCTCTCTCTCTCCTGATGCAGCCTTTCGTCTGCGCGCTCGTCGCCCATAACTACGGACGCTGAGGCGTCGAATGGCCGTCGTCTGCTACGATTAAACAATTGTGCATCTGTCGGGCGTAGGGGGCGCGGCTGCAGCGTCGCAGTGTCGATTCGTTTACGTCATTGTTTGTTACGTCATCCTTTTACGCTCATTCGAATTTATTTTGTTACATTATTGTTATTATTATTATTATTATTATTATTTGGATAATACATAGTAACATGAGGCCAATGCCGACCTCGGTATATGCGTTCATGTTTTAATAACGAAGGTCGAACATACAGCGATGGAGGAATCAGTATATATCCGTATCCGTCACGGTCAATTATGTAGAGGCAGCAGACGGACAGCCGACTATAATTAGGAATTAATTAGTGGTCTCGTGTCGTCGCGTGGTAAGGCTGCCTTGCGATAGTGGGTGTCAGTCATTCTATGGAGTTTGTTACGAACCATTGCCTCTGCACCGACAGACGCCCGTCCACTCAACGGCGAAAAGCAAATTTGCAAGCGGAGCGCGGGCGTGCGTTTTACCGTTTCGCGCCATTTCCCAGATCATCGATCAAGAGGACGGCAATTTTCACCCCGACGCAATTGTCGACGTCCGATTGTTATTTCAGACGCGATCGAGCAATTATGTGGCGGGCAGAATATCTAGGAAAACTGCTTGCAATTCATATATCAGATGATATATATAGCGGCTGCTGTGGCTACATGGCTTGTCATTATACTAACAACGCAACAGCGTTCGTGACAGTTGTTTCGCGCCGGGATTTGCTACAGAGTCTATTAGGGGGCGCGAGAAAAAGTGCAACCGGCGAGAAAAGATCAGTCGGCCTTGCATTGTGGCCGCACATCATGATTACACTGACAGCTATAGGTGTTCTGAGCGTGCTCTGTCCCCGCCATTACTGTTCCCGCCAGGATGTCTCCGGCGCAAAGCACTACCGTTTATCGGAACGCTGTGGTAATAACACGCAGCCAATATTCCGTTAGAAAGTGCGGCGAGCTGTGTGTGTGCTAAGCACGCTGTGGCTCTAAGCTCTTGTTCGTACGTTGATATACTCGGGGATCATTCCGAGTTGTTGTTTTTTTCGAGTGGGTGTTAGTCTCGGTGGCTGCGTGGTTTAGGTGTTTTAGGTACGTCACAGTTATGACATTTTATAAGAAATATCGCTGACTGATTTAATACACATTTCCTCCTCGGAAAGGCATGCACCCACGAGACAACGTATCGCGTTACTGTTCTGTAGCGAACTCGGTTACGGATACGAAATGTCGTTTTTCCCCCTTCTCAATCGTAATTCGATATGCAAGGACTAATTCCGAAGTGTCAGGTAGTGATGCACCTGGTTTTTACTGGCTTTTACGAAATACACGGGTTCTACTTGTGAGGAAGGAGAAGACAAATAGGGCGTACGTGTGTGTGACTCTATAGCCGCGTTCACACGGAGCGAAGGAACTCGGGTCGAAAACGACCCGTGTCAAATGCGTCCCGGGACGAGCGTTCACACGGACGTTTTCTCGGTACGAAAACGACTCAGGTCGAAAACGACTCGAGTCCTGGTTCATTTTTGCCGTGTGACCGCGCGACTCGGGTCGGAATTAGTACGTCCAAACACGAACCCAAAATAGCAATTTAAAAAAAAAAAAAAGTATAACCAAAGGGGGCTATATCTAAATCTAATCA
>NW_014577149.1:214766-216266 GCF_000485595.1 Priapulus caudatus | reverse complement strand
TATTATCTATATTTTAACTAGTTAGTTATTTATATTATAGTATAGTTAGTTATACTCTATTCCACAGGCCAGCTCAGGGTGTTGCTTGGACATCACATGAAGGGCGTCATACAGACGGATCCCATGATCGCCGATGTTCTCTCACAGATTGCATCGCTGCAGCTACTCGCGCAGAACATCAGCGACGAGGGCGAACTCGTCGTAAAGAAAACCGAACCGAAGTACTTCTATAGTAAGCACGTAAAATCGCGGGAACGCTGGCGCGCAAAGACATTATGGCCGCACACGCGGAGATCCGTTTAGATCTCCATCGATGCCATGCATGCTGGCTATATAGCGGTGGAGTGCGCGGGCAAAGCGCGTTATGCTGTGATTAATTCGCATGCCACGCATGCACGAATTCCCGGCGCTGAAAGCGGTGTCGCCGTCGACGCCGACGCCGTGAAGCTTTCACGTTCATCTAGGCGCGAGGCGCGAGCGCAATGCGATGCGGCGTGCATTGGCGATAAAATTGTGACCCGCTGAAATATTTACCACTGAAATAACAGCGGGGCGACGTTTCGTTCGTTCGTGATTTTCAGCGGTCTCGAACGTCTTTTGTCTTTTCCCTTGTCTTGTATGTCCTTTGACATTTGTCTTTCATCTTTTGCCTTTTGCCTTTTGTCTTTCCTCTTTTCTCTTTCATGTTTTGATGTTTCGTCCTTGTCGACATTTTGTCTTTTGTCTCGTCTCTTCCGTTCTCTTTTCTCTATTTGTCTTTAGAAATCGGACCGATTTTAGCCGACGGATTCTGGGAGTTGGACTACCCGTCGCGTCAAGTTGCTATATCGATGATCGGATTGCCGACAGTCGATGATGAAGCCATATCAGAGACCGAATCCGACGACTGCCTTGCAGAACTCTTCAACACCGGGTACATAGAGAAGTCCGCAGTTGTAAAACGCGTAAAGTGTTTACAGTAGAAACGAGTTCATTTGTCTGGCGCAGCCTGTGTTACGCGCCGTATCTATGGTTACATCCCGATGTTTCCCGAATCCGCGACGAGCACCCTTCGCTTGTCGTTACGATCGGCGTCGCCTCCGGTTCCGCGTCGTTATATATGCGATTTCGACGCAGCAAAATAAGGTGGATGTAATATCGTCGGGAAACACGTATTCGAACTCGTATAGCAACGTGGCGATTACTCATTGCATACGCGCGGGCGCTTTGACGCATCCCCCGCGGATAACGGCGCGCGTGCGACGAGTGCCCTGTCATAGCGGGGATCTATCTCTCTCACCCTCTCTCTCTCTCTCTCTCTCTCTCTCTCTCTCTTTGTCTGTCTCTCTCTCTCTTGAGCGCGCACGCGTTTGATGTTGACGACCGCCGCTGGCCATGTATACTGAGTGTGCGTTCGTTTTAGCTCGGTTACGGCGAGCGCCGGCAGATGTAATATCACAGAGCGATGCTGGAATGCCATGACGTCGCCGGGATACAAGCTGTACTCGCTTACGCACGAGG
>NW_014577149.1:209344-211844 GCF_000485595.1 Priapulus caudatus | reverse complement strand
TCACTGTTTCGCAACGTGCTGTCTCGATGACTGGCAGCCGCTCTCTGTGGGATGCTCGGATTTCGAGACTTCGCTAGACCCGAGTGGCTCGACGGTATACTGAGCTGGCAGCACCGCTCCGGATGCTACAAGATACAGGACTACAGCCACATATTCGGTTAGATAATTGTCGGGTTAGGGTTAGGGTCAAGGATAGAGATAGTGCTAGGGTTGGCGATAAGGTTCGGGTTAGGGTTAAGGTTGGTGTTGGGACTTGAGTTAGGGTTAATATTAGGATTAAGGTTAGGGTTGGCTATCGGTTAGGGTTTGGGTTAGGATTCGACTGCTCTTACACAACGCTGGTTTTCAGTTATTTTTTGTATCTGTGCAGGATGCGCATTTCGCTGCATATAGAATTTTTGTCCGAAATAAATAAACGCGCGCACGTTTTTCCTCTTAATCAAATTATTAACCGTGCAATTTCGCGCAAAGTAAATTGAAATCTAATTAGTATAGGCATCGCAAATTATAACTACGTACTAAATTTCAATCACGATATAAACTAATTACATCCGCTTGTATCACGCTTCAATTTTCCACCATTCACGTTTCTCCTTAATTAGTTTCATATTGCTATCATGACGTAACGTCTGCTGGCTGTTGTGTAAACCGTTATACACGACACTCCGCGCTATAGCAGCATATAGGTAATCATAAAAACAGGGATTTCGTATTATAGAGGACTATCTGACTAAGGAGGTGGCTGCAGCGAACCGTGTGAAGCGAGAGGAGGCAGTGCTGGCGGGTAAGTAATCACTGCTTGTTTTTTCTTGACGATATCCGCAGCACTCGCGCGATGGCAGTGCTGGTGGAACACAACTTACGTGTACTGTGTACTATGGTGGCCGAGATGGCTACGGATATTTTTATTATTTATTTGTAATTCATTTTCATTCCAAATTCATTTTCATTTCAAATTCATTTCCATTCCAAATTCATTTTCATTCCAAATTCATTTTCATTTCAAATTTATTTTCATTCCAAATTCATTTTCATTTCAAATTTATTTGCGAGGCCGCAATCGCGGTGGCCGAGATGGCTACGGATATTGGTGAGGCGGCGTGACGTCACTTTCCCTTAGTGCAAACCTTCAAACAAGAGAACAAACGCCATTTATAGATGTTTTGTCTTGGTTTATGATCGGTAGATAGTAAGTTTTTCTGCAATTGTATTTTCCTATTGAAAAACACACAATTGTTTACTATTAATATAAAATATAGAACTAATCATCTATAATTCCAATTTCTTGCTTGCTAAATGGCTGTTATTATTATTCTTCTAATCCTAAAGTTTATGAGAGGTCAGGCAGGCTCTCGTAAATTACTACCTAACATACTCTAAAACCAGGTAGATATAATATGTTTCCATTAAGCCGGCTGATCGCGTGTCGTCAGTGTACGTCAGTGTGACGTCACCACCATAGACCAATCACGCACGCACATCCATGTATGCATATATAGCACATCCATAATAAATTTTTTAAAGACGCTGAGTAGCCTCTCTCGTACGCCGGCGGCCGTTAGATCTGTAGGTCGTTGGTTCTAATCCCATCTGTTTACATTTTTTATTTTTTTATTATTCTATCTTTATTCATTTAACTATTTTTCCCCAATTAACGCAAATATTTACATGATTTATTTACAATTTTACATTCCTTTTTTTAAATTAATTAAATTAATTAGTGTTAATTAAATTTAATTAGGGTTAGGGTTAGGGTTAGCCATCAGCAGGCTGTATGCGTAATGCATTCAACTTCGGAGATAGCCGAGTTCGTGTGTGACGTACACTGACGTCACGCGATCAGTCTGTCTAATGGAAACATATGCCCACCCTCAAACCACAACTCATTACAGGGCGCGGCCATTTTGGAGTAACTAAAAACATGGATCGGAAAACCAGTAACCCAAACAAAATACACTTAATAAATCAATTAATAAAATCAATACAATATCAATACAAATCAATACAATTAATAAAATCAAAAAGGAAAAAGGCTAGCACTATTAAAGTACGGATAAACAGAGAAATTTCCCAGCTAGTGTATAGATTTTCTAGCTAGATTAGGACGATAGGAGAAATTTCCTAGCTAATGTATACATTTTCTAGTTAGTTTAGACTGGTAGGAGGAATTTCCCCCCTAGTTTAGATAGTAAGAGAAATTTTTCTGCTAGTGTATACATTATCCAGCTAATTTAGACTGGTAGGAGAAATTTCCCAGCTAGTGTAGGTCCTATACATTTTCTAGCTAGATTAGGATGATACGAGAAATTCCCAGCTAGTGTATATATTTTCTAGCTATTTTAGAAGACATACTACCTAAATTTACACTAGCTGGAAAATTTCTCCTATCCTAATTTATCTGCGGAAATGTATACACTAGCTGGGAAATTTCTCCTACCAGTCTAAACTAGCTGGATAATGTATACACTAGCTGGGAAATTTCTCCTACCAGTCTAAACTA
>NW_014577149.1:194337-208577 GCF_000485595.1 Priapulus caudatus | reverse complement strand
CGCGCATTGCGGCCTACGCAAATGAATTTGAAATGAAAATGAATTTGAAAGAAAAAATTGAATTATGGAATAAAAATGAATTTGGAATGAAAATGAATTTAGAAGAAAATTGAATTAAAATGAAAAATGAATTTGGAAGAAAAATGAATTTCGAAATTACAATATGATTTGGAATGAAAATGAATCTTGAAATGAAATGAATTGAATGAAAATGAATTACCAATAAAAATAAAAAATATCCAGTAGCCCACTCTCGGCCACCATTTAGTCGTACCGTCGTACACGCGCATCTTAGTGCACCACACGCGTCTCTCCCTCTCTCTCTCTCTGCTCGGTGTTGCTGCGTGCGTGCGGCGCGGCAGGGCGTGCGGTGTGCGCATGTGTGTGTGGGTATGTGTGTTGTGTGTGTGTGTGTGTGTGTGTGTGTGTGTGTGCGCGCGCGCGCGCGTGTGTGTGTGGTGTCTGCGTGCGTACGTGCGTGCGCGCGCGTGTGTGTGTGCTTATTATAATGCCCGTGTGAGCTATTTCTGATCTATCGTGTTTCCTATGTACTCAGGATACTGTCTGGCTCACAAGACCACGGTTGCGGCTGGTGCTCTGTCACAGCACATTCGATACTTGCTGGAGACGCTCACGTCTGCATGAAGGCTGTACAGATCGAGTGAAAGCACGACGTACGCAGATAAAGCATCACACATATATATTCATATATATAGCGAGACCGCGAGCTAATAACTAGAAGAAAATGAGCGAGAGCGAGAAAACGCGGAGCAGACAAATGGATGCGTTGAAGACTGCGAGAGGAGAGAAAGCCAGAATGCAAGAGAGATAGAGAGGTAGAGAGGTAGACTGAGAAAGTGAGAGAGAAAAGAAAGATGACGGAGAAAGATGCGAGGGAGTGAGAAACCATGCAGTGAGACGCGCACGCGCGTGCGGTGTATTCGGCGCAACGAACTCGCCGCTTTATGTACGCGACACAACACTAACAGCCGTACTGATGCAGAAAAGGCAATTAACATGCCATAGAAGTTGTTCACTGCAACAAAATACCCCTGTATTCGCTCAGTAGCGCGTGGGCTTCTCCTTTAATCATCATGACGCTGCTCGCGGGGGGATTGCCATTAGTCAAGTGGTGATTCGCGTTGGCATATACAGCATGGGTAAAACAATCGGCTATATATATAGTGTGTGTGATTGTCGTCATACCAAGCCGCGTTTTTTTGGCAACGGCACGTCCACAGATTAGCAACTTTGATGTGCGTCTCAAACAACAGCTTATACGTATCAGATGGTCGTTATGTTCAATCGAGTTATTTTTCGGTTGAATTAAGTGAAATAAAACGCCGTCGCATAATTTTATGTGATCGCAGTCGGAGCGTATTGAACTATAACTCGTTTCAATTCCGTACAACAATTTTTATTAGAGTTTTGACATCACTAACATGACATAAATAGACTGTACGCGTGTACAGTTTCCACAGAACTGAATGAACAAAGGGAAATTCCGGCAATCTGAGAATATGCTATGCATGGTGACTAATCGCTCGAAGCTGCAATTAACCGCGTCCGTCCTTATGTATATAGAATGACGAGACAAGCATGAAAGATAAAACCGATACAGGGCAAATAAAATCCCGCTATTCGATAGGGTATAATGAGTGTTTCTAGTACACTCATAGTATGACAAATTCCGCATTATATATATATACATATATCTTGCCTATGCATACTACAGTCCATACCGCAGTTTATATAATTGCATACTTTAATAACTGGTACATACACGGAAGACCCAACCGCTACAGCGTACAATGCGTACATATACTATAACCGTTTCTACACTATATATATTTACGGTCTACCTGTACTAAAATACCCACCTTAGCAAATAACCTAAATAGGAGGTTTGTTATGGCATTATCGACCATCTACATTTTCTGCAATCGCTTCCGCAGTATACATGATACCATGCACGTACGGGTGTATACACTACATTAGCAGATGAAACGCAGCACTCCTACCCGGAGTGAAAGTACGGTTGCGCAGTACATCATTACCTAGCTATTACAGCAAATACAGTGCTCAAACATAGAAACTCCTGCACACCAGTATAAATCTATGCCGCTATTCCAGACATATAGTCAGTCGGCGTACACGAGCGACCGACAAGCGTGGGCCTGAAAGAAATCTGCGTGTCTATCGTTGTTACTTCATTTAGCTTTTTAATTAATTTTATCCATCGAATTAATTCATGCGGTTCCATGCCATTATTGCACTGTGCCCGTCTCGACACGCCGCGATATATGAATTGCTGTGACCAATACATGCATGTATCACATATACGTTAAGCTGCGCCTGACTCTAGATCATTATTTCCAGCGTTAATGACTCAGGTCTATTTTCCAGCAAGCATCATTGTACGATTCACCGCGCATGGGCGTGAGCTTCTTACATAGCTTCGAACTTCAACAAGATTTCCGTCTATTTATATAACTAAATATATTTATTACGGATATTTTTTATATGACTTACAAGATACAAGATTCAAGACTCAGTAGGTGTTGCCACGGCCACGAATGCATAAAGATGCAGTCGAGTTTGCCAAATCATAACATCGATGTATCTAACTAGTGGAGAAAATAGTTATGCATTGTCAATATTAATAATTAGTGTTCGTCCTGTAATTTTTTTAGGGGTGGAAAGTACGCGACCTTTTATAATTTATTTTCAGGTAAAAATAAATTTTGGCAAACATGTTTCTTTACGAACATTCAATCTATGTAGCTTAAATATTTGTAATATTATTTGAAGACTAATTAGAAACCTATTATAAATTAAATTAATATACATAGACATAGTCATTACAGATTTAATAAGACATGCTTATATGGTTAACCGAGCGTGAGCAGAAAGAAGCTACATTTCTGCCACGCTTTTAGACTTTGATTTTGGTATTGTTGCTCAATCTTAGACACTTTAGATTTTCTTGCAAATTTTGATATATAAATATATATGATGTATATATATATATATATATATATATATATATATATATATCCCAGTCCGAAGACAGTTTTAGGGTGAGGACGGTCACCAATTATTTCTTGGCATTAATGCGTAGTGACTAAGTATTTATATGCGTTTAGTCTGGCAAAATCGAACTACAATTCATCCTTTGCGCCTTCACTTTCTGTTTCGTCCGTCTCGACTGTAATCTGCCAAAAAAAAATTGACGAAAAATTGATTAATCTGGTAAAAACCTGGATATCATGTCATTTGCCCAAAATGCTTGATTCTGGTGTTAGATATAGTTAGATATATATATATTTATCCCTCAATATCTTAAAAATCCCTATTATAAACACGATGTATATATAGCTAACTTATTGAGTCGAACACGAGATTATACGCTGGTAGTGAGAAGTATATGCGAATTGTTAATAAATAGGACAGCGTGTTGATTTTAAGTTTTACCTCTTCCCCTTCCCCGTTCTTTTCCACTTCCTCGTCCCCATCCCGGTCGTCGGGGGTTTCTTCCCGGGGAGGACATTCACCATCGTTTTCTAAGAAGAACGTGAAGTGCTCCACGGTTCGACCACACTGGTAGTCTATAACCTTATTACAGCGAATTAAACTATTGATTACAAGTGAAGTAGGTGCGCGTATAATAACGCTGATAACATCCGTGTAGTTACTTAATGTATGCTAAATGACTGCAAAAATATAGCTGAGGATAACGAATGTACCCCTATAGTGAGTAGAAAGTCATTTTGAAGGCTTGCGAATATATGTAAGTGTCTATGGATACACAAACGATTATCATGAACACGCGCCTATAATGTTTGTTTGCAATCCGAATAAATGTGTGTAAAGATGTCTCGTGCTCATAAATGCACTCGAAGTTAACACGAATATAGGTGTTTGTCGTGTAATCCTACCACATTAATCCCATCGTAACACCGCTACCACGTACTTTATCAGTTCCAGCCGGGAAATACTTTATAGTCGGAAAGCCCTCGAGCTTAATTCCCTCCACTTCGTTCGCTGTTCCGTCAATTTTCGCGATGATGACGTCATCCCTGCCTTTAAATTTTTCGCCGAGTTCCGTGTAAATCGGTTCCAATGACTTGCAATGTTCACACCAGGGGGCGTCTGTGTTCGCAATTGGTGTATAGGTTATTGACACACAGGTGATGTTGACAACAGAGTAACGCTGTATCATACAGAAACATACTATACAAGACTGCGTCGCATAGCATCGTTTATCCGGCAGGTTTTTGTTTTAAATTAATTAATTAAAATGAGGTGAAATCCACGTTACTCACAGAATTCCACGAGAGTGTTCGTTTTTTCGTCCTTTGCCACTTCGTCGAAATTTTTGCCGACAAGTACCGTAACTGGAAGTTCGTTCCAATCCTCCGGTAGTTCCTCGCTCTTACGAAACGGCTGTTTGTCAGAGAAATGACACTTATTAAGACACTGTTCATATATTTTACTATTATTAATGTTACATTTTACTATTTATAATATCAGGGGTAAATAATGACAATTTGTATATATACTTATATATCAGGAGTTAATAAAGATAAATTTGTCTTTATTAACTCCTGTTATATATATGTATATATACATATATATATATATATATATATAGTTATATATTTAGTCAGATATTATATATTTATATATATATACGCGTATGTGGGTGTGTGTGTGTTTGTGTGTGCCTGACTGATGACCACAACATACGCGTAGAATTACGCCGTATCATCGTAATCGCTATAACATCCTAGATCAAGCATCAGCATCGGTTTGATGATCGACTCCCACTGGGAACACCTACGTAGGTTTCATCACTTCTCCTCTCTACAGCAAGGGAGCTCACTTACCTCTAGCTTATCGTCGAAGAAAGCATCGACGAAATTTTGAATGGTTGCAGCAGTTATTTCGGGGAAGTCCGGTCGATATTTCTTCGCATTCAAGCCCGAGGTTGTGATCCGGAATTCGGGAACGTCTGCCGGGTCGACAGCGAAGAATTCCATAATGCGGGCGTGCCCCGGAACGTCCGTGTCGACGTGTATGAAAACAATCTGCGTAAAGATATGTGTACGGGTGAGTACACTCTTTCCCTTGTCTCTAGCCCACTCACTTTCTATATTCTTTATTTCTCTCGTTTATTCGCTCTCACTTACTTACTCACTCACTCACTTACATGATACACACACACACACACACACGCACAGACACACACACACACGCACGCACGCACGCACAGACACACACACACGCGCGCGCGCACGCACACACACGCACGTACGCACCCACACACACACGCGCGCACGCACACACACACACACACACACACACTCGCGCTTTCTCTCTTTCGTTCTCTCTCTCTCTCTATTTCTCTTTCTTTCTTTCTCTCTCTCTCTCTCTTTCTCTCTCACATTCACTCACTCTACCTCTGTCTGTTCCAATTGCCCTCTGTATCGTCATCTCACCGCTTAGAGCCACTCTGTCGTACAGACTCGATTATTTATTCTTTCACCCACCCACCAATTTCAGGTGTCTCGCTACTTCTGCCTTACATCTACTATATCATTCCGTTTACATATAACGTATCTATATTCCGCGTTACTTACTCGTCCTTTGTACTTCGGCGCCACTTCACTGAGAATGGCATGAAGTTTTGGGAACTCGGTGGAATTCTTTGACGCTAGCAACAGTAGATGATTAGGGAAATCCTTGACGAAAATCCTCCGGGCCATCTGTCGTCATTTAATCGAGTTTAATCTTAATGCATTTAATACATTCGGGGAATTAAGGCAACACGGCGTCGGCGTACATACAGAATATAAGTCAATATAGTGATAACGATTTTCGGAACGTTTTTCGTGTGCAGCGAGAATGGAGTTACAGTTGTCGCAATTGTTGCGTCTAGCTACATATACAGACATGCGTTGGCAAGCGTACGCGAATACATCGTGGCAGATCAATGTTACCTGCGGATTGAAATCAGCTACGTTAGGCACGCTCTGCACCATGACGAATTTGGCTATGTCATCTGATATGAGCTCTCCATCGTAGTCTGCCCTTCCCTCGTCAAACTGGCAAGTAAAACACGAGTTAGAGAGGATGCTAGTGCCAGTCTGAGCTTCAGCACAGGGCTAAGAACCACTCGCCCGTACAGAAGGGCAAGCCCTGGCCAAAGCCTGTTACAGAAACCAAAAGCAGCACAACTGCGGAAGCACTATGCCATACGAATGTTGCCAAAGGGTTGAAAAAAACACCACACGTGACTTGGTATGCTGCGAATGGATCGGCAGCTCAGACGTTTATTGAAATCTTTACGTATATTGATCGATGTCGATATTATATTGATTGATTGAATCGTTATTCCGCGTCCGCCGTGAGCTGGGTTGCTCTGAATCCTGGATTCGTGTGTAACACGCACCGTTGTGAAGACGCTGATCTGTCCATCTTCCACTCCATACTCCTTAAATGCCTCCTCATCCGACGTAATGCCAAACTCGTAAAAATCCATGATGTCGGCAACTCGTATAAACGTCTGTAAAGACACGCGATTTGCCTTGCAAAATGACGCAAGGTATGTTTTCTACTATACCATCGCTACGTATTAGCGGTATTCACATAGGTTCATGAGGAGTTATATAATTGCGATATAATATTATATATATATATATGATATAATGTATTATTGTATATTGTCGATATGATGTGTAATCTCTTAGATTCGGCATAGAAATACCTTTGCCTCTTCAGAATTGGCATCCTTAAAGAATCCGACGACATTAATGTCCTCCCCACCCCTAGAAGCGATGAACTCTTTCACATCGTTCAGCGTTTCGAGATTCTTAGCTGGAGGTTGGGTTTTCTTCGTCAACCAGGCAACAAAACCGTCTACGTCCCGTTCGCCTGCCGACGACACGCAAACAAACAAGTATCTCGATTAATGGACGTAATCGGTCGTGACAACCTCGTAGCCGAATCTATCGATTAAGCATCGAAATTGATCAAATGACTGAAATTGGAATGGAATTAAAAATGAGTTTTCCGGAATCGACACTACTCGGAAATCGCTCGGAATTTCTTGCACCTTTGTACGGAATCGGAGATGGCTCCATTTCTCTGAAAAATCGAAGAGTCGGGAACCTGTCGACTTCGTACTTGGCGCTCAGCTCTAGATTCTCCATCACCGTGGCATCTATCTTCGCAAGTTTGATCTCGGAGCCCATCTCGTGCAACTTCTGTGCAGCGCCACCATACGCCGAACGAAGTTGCTGACATTTTCCACACCAGGGGGCGTCTGTTGATAACACAATGAAATATCGAAACTGTCATTTAACTAATTTTATTCCAGTTTGTTTTCACAAAATACGGTGACAGGCGTTGGATTTATTTGAACATACGACTACTAACAAATCTATAAGAGCTAAATCATATAGAGAGTCTGCGCAGAATGATTCTAGCAATAGCAGGTTGGTTTACTTCCATTTGACATGCTATGTAACAGCCGAATTCAAACACATCGAAGCACGTATATACTTGTTCATACACATGCAACTGTAATTGTGCATATCTATATGCGCTCATGGTGTTAATACGGAGTTTTTAAAGGAACATAAGTGGAAAAATATTGTAAACGTTCGTTCGAACAATAAAAAGTTCGTTCGAAAGAAAAAAGATTCGTTCAAACGAAAAAAAGTTTGTTCCAACGACAAAGGTTTATTCGTTAGTTGTTAGTTATAATAGTTACGAATAAAAGTTGGATAATAAAGCAGCGATCCCGAGGCCTGACGCTCACGTAGGTGTACTTACAGAATTCCAGCAGCAGGAATTTGTGTTCTTCAATCGCTGCCGGGAACGTCTCGTTATTCAGTTCCAGAACGTATTCTTCGCCCGGCAGCGGTTCGTCTGCGTCGAAACGAGCGTGGTCTTGTCCCTGGTCAGCATCGTCATCTACGGATTCCACCGCCTCTTCATCGGTGGAATTCTCGTCATCTGCCGCGTCCCCGTCTTGCGATGCGGTGCTGAGCACTGCGCTACATAGCAGCGCAAACAACAGCGCTAACGTGAGGCAACGCACCTTCATGACTGTCCCGAATATCAGCGCCTAGGCGAGAAGAAAGAGGGCAGAGGAGAGAGAAAGAGAGAAATCGGTGATGAGAGGGAGAGGAGAGGAGGTACTCCGGTCTGGACCGTTATCGTAAGTGTGTGTGTGTGGGAGTGACACCGCGTTTAGGGGTGATGTTGCCAGACCCTATCTCGAAAGACATTCGTGTTGTAACGGGATTGGTCTGATGCGATCGCTTCTCCACGTGGATTATAACCCTACAGGTAGATTACTGTGGGTTCCGACACAGGTGTTACCTGCCGGCATCTGGCATCCGTGGTGGCATCGGTGGTGTCGACAGGGACATCTTATCGCAGATTTATCTTACACGGTCGATATGTAACTCTAGACACTCTCGATGCTAAACACGGAGAAGTGCGGGCCCGTAAACCTGAAATGACAGCGCGTAATTCATACACGAAGTACCCAGTTGTCAACCACTAGTGTTTTATAATGCCCATTAGGTCTCATCTTGGCACTTGTCGTTATTCCTGACCACGCAATCATTTACTGTTAAATTCCAGGTTTAACATTTTGTTCGTTCAGCTCTAAGGTTCGTCCGCCGGCTTTTGTTAGACGAATGTCACCCTACAAACGATCGTTATCGTGTGTACATTACCCACATATTATATGTGCTATTGCCTGTGTATGTATGTATGACAGAATCTATATACGCATGACATGCCATGCAGCATTATTGCTGCATATATACCTAGTGACGTAGCGAATTTTTAACCATTTTTCTCATTTTCCAGCCGGCGAAGCAAACGTGATCCAATTTACAACATACGAGAATCGTTTTAAAAATATACTCGGACAAGACAAAATACTGCAGTTTACAATATAGCCGATGGCCATTGCAACTATCTATGTCGTTCCGCCCGCCACAATATATCTACAGGTATAGTTCACATATAGTTTATCAACAGGTGTACCATACAGGTGACACGTATCGTAATCAGATCGTGTGAACGCTCAGGTGGAAATCGTGCAGGCGAGAGTGCTTATCCACGGGGTGCACCTGTAGCACCTGTATATGTGTCTGCGTTGTTGGTCAATCATACACGTGGCAAGAGCACGTGGCGCGACCGCGTGCATGTGTAAATAAGTGATCGCGTTTTCATCTCAGTACGTGGCTTGATTACGTGTCCATAGATCTCGCTCGCTCTTTAATTTTTCTGTGTTGTTGTCTCCTCTTCGCTCCCCCCTCCTCTCTATCTCCTCTCATCGCTCCTTATCTCTCGTTCTCTTTACCTAGTCTCCGCCTCCCCCATCTCTCTCCCTCCTCACTCTCCTTAAAATATATATAGTATATATATATATATTATATAATATATATGAGTAAAGCTC
This sequence comes from Priapulus caudatus, assembly GCF_000485595.1. Lineage (NCBI taxonomy): Eukaryota > Metazoa > Priapulida > Priapulimorpha > Priapulimorphida > Priapulidae > Priapulus > Priapulus caudatus. The sequence continues at coordinate 199,093 of NW_014577149.1, read as the reverse complement.
ACACACGAACACCCTATGTAGATAAAACAACAGAATCAAACTTAAGAATAATTGGTGTTTAAAATTTAATGAATAACTTTCGAGATTACATCTGCTTCATCAGGTCAGGCAGACATTGGTATAAGCGCGTAAACAAAATACAATTTATAATAGCGTTAAGATATAATCGAAAGAGAATCAAAACAATTCGCGCGTTGCCTGAACACGGAATGACGAATGAACACACCAACACACACACACACACACCACACACACACACACACACACACCACAGGCGACACCACACACACACACACACACACACCACACATACACAAACACACACACACACAACACACACACACAACACACACCACACACACACCACACACACACACACACACACACACACAACGATGCAGTATACTTGAAATTTTATCACAAATAAATCTGTGATACAATGGGCTCTACGATTTACACGTAATTGAAGTTTACATTCCTACCCGGCTTCAAACAACCAACCCTCAGATTAATTTCTACTCAGTCACGTGTCGACGTGCATGAGCTGTTGTAATATGATGTCAGTTGGCAGCCACAAACACGCACGTCATCAATGTGGTGATTCGGTTGGTTAAAGTGGTCAGCAACCAGAAAACCATTCAAATTGCAACCTGTTCTGGTAGCATCTATGACAATTACGACATACGCGTATACGCTCTCCTATGCCATGCACTATTTATCATAGGAAGATTCTTCCTATGACATAATTATATTGTTGTATGTGTTGCGCGCATCATAGGAGTTTAGGGCGCTATTATGAACGCAAGCAGTGAATTTCAGCTGTAACGCGGAACGAAGTTAACTCGCCAATATTTGTCATAGAAAGAATCTTTCTATGACAAATAGTGTCATAGGAGAGCGTATACGCGTATGTCGTATTTGTCATAGGTGCAAGCAGAACATGTTGCAAATTGATGCGAATAGATCTTAGGTGTTCAGCAAACCTGTCCGCAAAGCGTCGTTTTGTTTCGCCAATATAGTAATTTTTGCATTTTACGCATTCAATGGCGTAAATGAGGTTCGTAGACACGCATGTAAAGGAATCCCGCACTATAAATTTACCCCGAGGCCCTTGAACCACAGACTTATTCGTGATAAATATATATCCCCTATTATCTTCTCCGTGATATATATATACGATCCTCGATATATATCCTCGATAAAAATATATTCCCTATTATCTACTCCTGATATATATACACACTTGCCTACACTGCTGGTCTATCTGCGTGACCGCCGATTACACGTTTCTTGTAATGATTTAGGCGACATCTAGTGGTAATATTCGGAGCTACAGTCGCCTAGCTGCTATGCTCGCTAACATCGTGGCTATACTCTACCCGAGTTTTCGCTCACCATCAAATGGTTTCATTGTACGTTTGAAGTAACAACGGTACGCATACATTCATTATTGTTGCTCAAGTATCATAAGATATTATTGTGTCAGACAAATATAGAAAGACTAATCTTGTGTTTAAACTAATCTTATAAAGGTAGCACCGCGCGATTCTCCGCACGGACGCTTGCTTTGGCATAAGATGTAAATATTATAAATACCACGTAATACACGTAAAAGCAACGCAAACATTGACACAGTGTGATAACACAAGCATATTTCGTGATATTTGCTGGGCTAAGAGGAATCGCATTCATTCTTATATATTTGCACATCGTTGATATAGGCTACATCGGTAATCTATCAAATTAAAACTTTTAAACCCTGCTATGGCATGCATTTTATAGCAACCATGGCTTGTGCATTTATTCGTAGGACATCCAAGAAGACTCGATTCCAGCAAAATACATTCCGTTATCTATTATCGTGAATCTAGGCAACATGCTAGCGTAGTCATGGACTATTCGCCGTAGTCCTGTAAATTCGTAAGGTGTATATCTTTTGGGACCGCCGCAGATATGTAAATACGTCGAGTCCAAAGGTGTGATATGGCGGAACATGCATTAACGGGGTCGTGGATCGGAATTTTACAATGCACACACACACAACGCTGCGTGGGCGGCAACCCGGTGTGTTTACTCACACGAACTGTTTAAATGTTAGGGGGAGTAATAGTCCTGGATCAGTGCGACTTTTTTGTGGTGGCAGTATAGGTGTTCAATAGAAGATCTGGCATCGTCATGGGCTTCACAAAGTTTCAACAGGAGTGTCTCGCCGAGCACAACAAGCTGCGAGCGAAGCACGGAGTGCCATCGTTGAAGCTGTCGAAAGACCTCAACAAGTTTGCGCAGGAGTGGGCCGACAAGTTGGTCAAGACTGGCCAGTACATGCATCGTCCGGACAACGACTACGGAGAGAATATCGCCAGCAAGTGGTCGAGCGCGCAAAACTTTGACATCTCAGGTGACGATCGAAGAGTTATTGCGAATGTGGTTTTTCAAACGAATTGAGAAGGGATGATACAATTAGCTAGCTGTCATATCGCATTAGATACACAAATTTTACTTTAAGCAAACCCGAAATACACATTATAAACGCGTATATTAAATGTACGGTATGCAAATACTATGTTTACCTTTATAAATCACGAATTCGGATGACCATTACAATAAGCAATCGGATCAATGCTACAGCAATCAATGTAATCGGATGCATATTGCAAACAATATTGATAATATCATGAGAATGAGTATTATGTACCTATACTACATAAATTGTTAAGCTTCTAAAACGTAGATTACTTTTTAAGTCTCTTAAAACATTTTTTTCAATTTCACTTATTTTATTATTATATTATTATTATTTGCACATATGAAACTGTCTACGGATCTATAGATACAGAATCACGTGCCACAAGGATACGTCATAATTCTCTTTACCAGTCACAGAACGTTGTATGTTTATGGATATACGCATTTAACATCGGGAAGAACTCTTTATCTAATAATAATATATTTATCAGTGGAATTTGGGCTATTGAGAAATATCTGTGGCAATATATGTTAGTCTGACCTTCGCCTGTTGGTGACATCGTAGGCAGCCGAGTAGATATTGATAATAAACAGTTTGCCAATGATAGCGATTGAGGCATCCAAAACCAAGATATGCACATGTATATGCACTGAGTCACTAGAGATTTATTTGATATAATTAGATTTAATATATTGAGATAATTTGGATTTAAAATAAGATCCATAATATAACTTACGTCAGTTTTGTTCCGCAACTTCTGCTTATGGTGTGATACATAATTATTTACATTAATAGTTGTTTTCAATATCAAGATATATGTACGGACAATTAAGGTCCAGTGTCCCGAACGTCGTCATATTATTATCACGTAAATGCTATTACTAATACTTATACTTATACTAATACTTATTTGATTAATGTCAATGTATTTTCTATGCAGGTAGCGAGGCTGTGGCGATGTGGTACAGCGAAGAGAAGGATTACGTATATGGACAGGAGCAAGAAGACCTAAGAGCCGGTGCGTAATTGCTTCGTTAGTCAGGGAGAGTCTGCCTTGCTTAGTGCTCTCGTGTTAAATTGTGCACGCAGTGGCAAACAGGTGCTACGATAGAGTGACATGTTCGAAAATGTGCGCGCATCTCTCGAAGTATATCAATTCGTAAAGTTTTCTGCCCGCATTACTATCAATATCAGGCTCGTCTGCTAAAAATTGTTGCCGGCATCGCTGCGCGCGTGAAAACAACGCGTGGTGAACATATTCACATTTTATGGAGACTTGTATCACGCATCTTGTATCACGGATAGCTAGTGCACCGGCATTAAAGGTCACGGTTAAGGTCAGCGGGGACTGTTCTATTCCTGTAGGTCATTTCTCGCAAGTGATTTGGGCCGGAAGCAAAGAGATCGGAGTCGGCAAGGCGAAGACCAAAGAAAACAAGATCATCGTCGTTGTCAACTACTGTCCGGCTGGAAACATGCTCGGCGAATTTCCGCAGAACGTTCCGAGGGCAAAAAAATGAGCGCGTTCGTCTTTGATGAGACCTACGGGCCGCCATTAATTTGAAGCAGGTTTCTTCACCTCAGGTTTACATGGCGGATTATTTTACTAGACGTTCGGTGATCCAACCATAGCACAAGTGGCACAAAGTCTATTTAAAGTAGTTATTATTTGCTATATTTGTACGCAGTATATATGGAACATCATATTTAATAGTCATTGTGATACAAGTAGGAAACGTGGCACAAAGACAGTATGTGATAAAATCGATGGCTTAAGCTTGTAATTAGCATTATTTACGCAATTAGATGACTATAACATCGATTACTTATTTTGACTACCTCTAGTAATTGTTACTTAGTATATATATGCTTTACATTTTAAGAAAATATTTAGAAACCAAATTCCCAATTAAGGTTTTTATTAGTAAAACCAAGTAACCACTGCAATCTTTTATTTTTTGTCAGGTCTACCCCAAAAATTGTTATTGAAATATATCGCTTTATTTGTGCCAACTAGCAAAAAAGGGGTTACCTTAAAACACTTCAGCTTGCCAACGAAATTGTGAGATAAGGCGTAGTTTGTATTCTTTAGAACACCATTATTTGCAGTTTACACCATAAGTTTACGCCATAAGTAAGACAATGCGCCTCAGAATGCACCAAAGAAAAATTTTGTGAACTAGTTTTTAGGGTGGCAAGCCTCCATGCAGACCCTCACCACGGATCTACATATTTGTTGCCAATATATATATATATATATATATATATATATATATATATATATATATA
>NW_014577149.1:180189-194327 GCF_000485595.1 Priapulus caudatus | reverse complement strand
CGTGCGTGCGTGCGTGCGTGCGTGCGTGCGTGCGTGCGTGCGTGCGTGCGTGTGTGTGCTTCTTTGTTGTCAATAAGCGTTCGTATACGATGTTGACGCCATCTTTGGTCACTTCGTAGATGTGCTGATAACTCACACTATAATAAACACTGCTAGTTACCTCACCATTCGTCGAGTGCGTTTTTATTTACGAGCGCCGGCGTGCTTCGACATACGCAAACTCTCCCACTCAATGTCTGTATAGCTCCCTATTGATTTTTTTTTCATAAACGAATATCCGGAACAATTACACATACACATATGATTGGCACTAAGATTAAGATTCTGCGTTTCGACTCCAGTTCAGTAAATGCTTTTTTCGTGTTAGCTTCTCAGTGACGAGGTGCGTCTTGATCGAGTTTGGCAACGTCTCGATCCCACCCTCCCGTATTTATTCTGCTACGAGAATTTCTATATATCCTACAGCAATTTCGTTAGATTGCACTTTGCGAGATAGCTCTCATTGCTATCAACGATTGCCGTATGCTGCATTGGATGCACGTGGCCACGCCAGACAAGGTATTTTCTATTTCACAAATGGTGACAATTTTTGTTATGTGACATAGACGACTATAATTACTTGGTTTTTAACAAATATTGATATAGGCCGGTAGTTGGTGTTCTATTGCTAGCACTGTAAGTCTGCGTAGTAGCAAACGCCACGCAAGGAACTGCACAGTGACAATGTTCTTCATTGATAGGGTAATGGTTAGAGGGTGTGCGGTCAGATAAGTGTTACATCCAGGTAACCGAGTTGCTCGAGTATAATCGGAGTCGTCGATGAAGTCGTCATGCATGGTTTAGTGATCGAGAGTCACTCCTTTTCTATTCTGATACACACTTAAAAATCCTCATTTAGTGTTATCACCCAACAAAGGTAATCTAACACCATTGGAAATATTTTTGAATTCTAGGATTTTTGATACTTTTGCCAAATACTAGAGTAGCTCATGTTGGTTTTGTATGCAATTTATGTCTAGAACTAAACTCTTCAAGAATCCACTAATTGAAGGTCCAGAAACAATATTTGGTTGGTAACACATTTCCCACTGACGGCGAAATAGCTTTTTGGGCCACGCTCTTTTCGAGCAAAGTACTACCATCCATCGTGACTGTATCTACAGAACCGTTTAACCTAGGAGGTTAACCACTCAAAATGTGCGCAATGGCCGCATTATGGGGGGTTAGTAATACATTTTCATGCGATTTCAGCATGTTACGCACTACAATTATTCGTAATTGTTCCTGTTCCTATTGTTCAATTACTTGATTCCTGAGAGTCCATGGAGACATGATACAAGATTGCGTGGCACAGCTTTGCTGTTGATCCTAAGCGCTGCGCGTGGATGAGACGCGCAGTTCCGCAGGATATGCGCACGCGACCGTGGGGATGTTTAAGTATGAAGCGCTGTCCGCCTTTGTTCTTCGGGTTTGGCCGGACAGAAGCAGTAGCATTATGGAATCTCTTAAAGCATAAAAAAGATCTTCATGTGGCACAGCTGATGGAATGGTGTAACTTGGGAGACAAAGATGACAGTGAACTGAGCCTACACCATGAGTTCAATGCAAGTTCTACGAAGATTGTCCATGTTCGTGCGAATACGCTTCTGGATTACATAAAATCTATTAACAATCCGTTCGGCGCTGGAATCAGACTTCAGAACATCTCTACTGGAGCTGACATACCCCAGGAGATTGTTGACGGATTACTTGAATGCCTGGAAATTGTGAGAAGAGTTATCAAGAATTTGTTGAGACCAGATTTCAGGATAAGGAGAAGCACCTACATGATACAATCCCTACCAAGCGCAAGACTGTTTTCGTGAAACGTACTTCTAATCCATCCACAGCAAAGAAATCGATGGCGAAAAAGAGTGCTGCAGAAACGATTAAGTACATTTACTATGTTAGAGAAAGAGGGCACAGCATGCTAGAACTCTTAAAGTATGAATTGACCAGCACATCCCAGTTCCTCACCACTGAATGTAAAGATGGCATCAAATTGAAGAAGCCCGATAAAGCCTCCTTAGCCAGGGAACTTGTCAGTCAATTTCCACAGGAGACGAGGAATGTAAAGAGTGACGCTCAAATGACAATAGTGGACTTCATGGCAATTGTGCGTAAACTACCGATGAAAAAGATGGGCCTTCACACATTCGGGGAATTGGCTGAAAGTCTTTCCAACAGCATTCTTGCTACAGGCTCCGAGTCTACAAGAATAGACATTATTTTTTATGTTTATCAAAAATTATCAATCAAGCAAATGGAACGGGCACAGAGAAGTTCTTCAGAACAAATCACTATTACCATTAGGTCTGACAATCAGAAACTCCCTGTCGATCTTGATATGTTCTGGAGCTCAATGTTGAACAAAGTTCGGTTGCAGGCGTATGTCTAAGTGGATGCTGCAGAATGTCGAGTCGGACAAGGAGATTTTCTTTGGAGGAGTATATGGGGTGAATGCAGGAAATTGTTAGCTGGCACTGAAACACAGATCGCAGAGCTCTCAAGCAACCAAGAAGAAGCCGACGACAGAATTATGTTTCATATTAATGATGGTGTTGTGAAACACGGGGTTCAATCAGTCTTGGTTGACTCATCTGACACAGATGTTTTTGTCAACCTCATCTTCCACTTCAACAAAACCTGGCAACTACAAAAGCTGTACGTGAAGCTTAGTAACCGGAAAACAAACAAAAACTGTACCAGTCGACCTGTTGGTTGATCAACTGAACAACGGTTTGGTGTCGTGTCTCCCAGCCATTCATGCTTTTAGCGGTTGCGACAGTACCAGCAAGGTGAGTCCAAAGCTGTCTGGCCTAAAAGCATCCATGGATCTCTCCCTACTGAAAGGGTTTGGTGTAGAAGAACTGTCACCACAGATAACAAGCAATGCTGAAAAGTTCCTTGTGTCTGGATTAAAGAAGACAGACTGTTCCACTTTTGATGAATATCGATTGGAGCAGTACCACAACTCCAAGAAAGAACTGGACTTCAACCAGCTTGTGTGCTGTTCATCAACGCTACGAGAACACATAAAGCGAGCATATCTGCAGTGTAAGATGTGGTTGCAAGCCCCAACTCCTGCAGTCACCAAACCAGATCTACTCCAGTATGGATAGGAAGCAACGGATGTTGGCATAACACCAGTGATACTGCCAGTATACTATCGTGCAGGCCCGATGACCTGACCCCTCCATGCAAATGCCAAACATAATGTATGAGGACCAAAACGTGCACTTGCAGAGAAAGGAACATAAAATGTGTGACGTTTTGTGGCTGTAGTAAAGGCAAAAAGTGTAGAAATCCAAATAACAGGAACAATTACGAATAATTGTAGTGCGTAACATGCTGAAATCGGTTATTGGCAATTATCTTAAAAATCATTGACTTTTAGATATGAAAATGTATTACTAACCCCCATAATGTGGCCATTGCGCACATTTTGAGTGGTCGGGCAACCTCCTAGGTCCAACAGTTCTGTAGATACAGTCACGGTGGATTGTAGTACTTTGCTCGAAAAGGGCGTGGCCCAAAAAGCTATTTCGCCGTCAGTGGGAAATGTGTTACCAACCAAATATTGTTCCTGGACCTTCAATTAGTGGATTCTTGAAGAGTTTAGTTCTGGACATAAATTGCATACAAAACCACCATGAGCTACTAGAGTAAGATAACAGGCATCATTATTTTTTGGGAGAATTTTGTTCGACCGTTCTTATACGTATAAAGTGGAGTCGGGCGGGCCGACAGCACGTGCGTTAAGTAAAATCTGATCTACATAATCCACTTTACCCGCGACATCGCACCCCGATTCCCAGCTATGCTAATGTACATGAAAAAAGGTGGTCCGGCGTCGGTCGCCGTTGACTGCTGGGATAATTTTCTTCGACCGTTCTCCCTGTTCTCCCCGGGTTACGTTATACGTTCAAAGTGGAGCCGGGCGGTTGCGTCGGTCGCCGTTGACTGCTGGGATAATTTTCTTCGACCGTTCTCCCTGTTCTCCCCGGGTTACGTTATACGTTCAAAGTGGAGCCGGGCGGTCCGACGGCACGTGTGCATGGTAAAATCTTATCTATGAATTTCAGTTTGCTCGCAGCATCACACCCTGCGTATCCCGCTATGCCCATATTAATGTACCAGAAGATGGTGGTCATACGGCGGTCACCGTTGACTGCCAAGAAAAGTTTATGCGGCCGTTCTTATACGTTAAAAATGGAGCCGGGCCCAATTTTAGATCGGGTTTTACTAAGCACACGTGCTGTCGGTCCGACAGCACGTGCATGTGCTTGGTAAAACCCGATCTAAAATATTTACTTTGCTTGCACCATTCCGCCCTGGGTTCCCCGCTATACCTATAGTAATATACAGAAAGATGACGCTCGTGCGTCTGTCACCGTTGACTACCAAGGGAATTTGCTTCGGCCGTTCTTATACGTTCAAAGTGGAGCCGGGCGGGGCGACAGCCCGTGTGCTTGGTAAAATCCGATCTATAATAATTACTTCGCTCGTAGCATCACGCCCTGGGTTCTCCATTATGCCTATATTAATGTGTAGGAAGACGGCGCTCGTGCGTCGGTCACCGTTGACTGCCTAGAGAATTTCCTTCGGCCGTTCTTACACGTTCAAAGTGAACCCACCGCACGTGCGCTTGGTGAAATGCAAACTATAATATTCACTTAGCTCGCAGCATCACGCCCTGGGTCCCCCGCTATCCTATTCTAGACGAAAAGAACACTGCGACGTCGGTCGCCATTGCCTGCCAATAGAATTTCCTTCTGTCGTTCTTATACGTTTAAATAAAGTGGAGCCGGGCGGGACGACAGCACGTGTGCTTGGTAAAATTCGATCTATAAAATTCACATCGCTCGCAGCATCACGCCTTGGGTTCTCATGCACTATGCCCATTTTAATGTTCAGAAAGACGGCGCGCGTGCGTCGAGCACGTTGACTGCTAAGAGAATTTTCTTGGGCCGTTCTTATACGTTCAAACTGGAGCCGGGCGGGGCGACAGCACGTGTGCTTAGTAAAATCCGATCTATAAAATTCACATCGCTCGCAGCATCACGCCTTGGGTTCCCCACTATGCCCATATTAATGTTCAGAAAGACGGCGCTCGTGCGTCGGGCACCGTTGACTGCCAAGAAAATTTTCTTGAGCCGTTCTTATACGTTCAAACTGGAGTCGGGCGGGCCGACAGCACGTGTGCTTGGTAAAATCCTATCTATAATATTCTCTTCTTTCGCAGCATGACGCCATGGGTCCCCCGCTATGCTATTCTAGATGAAAAGGGCACTGCAACGTCGGTCGCTATTGCCTGCCAATAGAATTTTATTCGGTCGTTCTTATACGTTCAAAGTGGAGCCGGGCGGGCCGACAGCACGTGTGCTTGGTAAAATCCTATCTATAATATTCTCTTCTTTCGCAGCATGACGCCATGGGTCCCCCGCTATGCTATTCTAGATGAAAAGGGCACTGCAACGTCGGTCGCTATTGCCTGCCAATAGAATTTTATTCGGTCGTTCTTATACGTTCAAAGTGGAGCCGGGCGGGCCGACAGCACGTGTGCTTGGTAAAATCCTATCTATAATATTATCTACCCTTGCAGCATCACGCCCTGGGCTCCCCGTTATGCTAATCTACACGAAAAAGGCGCTCCGATGTCTGTCGCCATTGACTGCTAAAAGAATTTTCTTCGGTCGTTCTTATACGTTCAAAGTGTAGCCTGGCGTGGCGACAGACGTGTGCTTGGTAAAATCCTATCTATAATATTCTATTCCTTCGCAGCATGACGCCATGGGTCCCCCGCTATGCTATTCTAGACAAAAAGAGCACTGCGACGTCGGTCGCCATTGACTGCCAATAAAATTTTTTTCGGTTGTTCTTATACGTTCAACGTGGAGCCGGGCGGGGCTACAGCACGTGTGCTTGGTAAAATCCGATCTATAATATTTACTTCGCTTGCAGCATCACGCCCTGGGTTCCCCACTATGCCTATATTAATGTTCAGAAAGACGGCGCGCGTGCGTCGGGCACCGTTGACTGCCAAGAGAATTTTCTTGGGCCGTTCTTATACGTTCAAACTTGAGCCGGGCGGGCCGACAGCACGTGTGCTTGGTAAAATCCGATCTATAATATTTTCTTCCCTCGCAGCATCACGCCACGGGTCCCCCGCTATCCTATTCTAGACGCAAAAGTAGCTACGACGTCGGTCGCTATTGACTGCCAAGAGCATTTTCTTCTGCCGTTCTTACACGCTCAAAGTGGAGCCGGGCGGGCCGACAGCACGTGTGCTTGATAATATCCAATCTGTAATATTCACTTAGCTTGAAGCATCACGCCCCGGGTTCCCCGCTATGCTATACTCCGACGTCAGTCGCCATTGACTGCCAAGAGAATTTTCTTCGGTCGTTCCTATACGTTCAAAGTGGAGCCGGGCGGGCCGACAGCACGTGTGCTTGATAATATCCAATCTGTAATATTCACTTAGCTTGAAGCATCACGCCCCGGGTTCCCCGCTATGCTATACTCCGACGTCGGTCGCCATTGACTGCCAAGATAATTTTTTTCGGTCGTTCTTATACGTTCAAAGTGGAGCCGGGCGGGGCGACAGCACGTGTGCTTGGTAAAATTCTATCTATAATATTCACTTCGCTCGTAGCATCACGCCCTGGGTTCCCCACTATGCCTATATTAATGTGTAGGAAGACGGCGCTCGTGCGTCGGGCACCGTTGACTGCCAAGAGAATTTTCTTGGGCCGTTCTTATACGTTCAAACTTGAGCCGGGCGGGCCGACAGCACGTGTGCTTGGTAAAATCCTATCTATAATATTCCCTTCCCTTGCAGCATCACGCCATGGGTCCCCCGCTATCCTATTCTAGACGCAAAAGTAGCTACGACATCGGTCGCTATTGACTGCCAAGAGAATTTTCTTCTGCCGTTCTTACACGCTCAAAGTGGAGCCGGGCGGGCCGACAGCACGTGTGCTTGATATTATACGATATGTAATATTCACTTAGCTTGAAGCATCACGCCCCGGGTTCCCCGCTATGCTATACTCCGACGTCGGTCGCCATTGACTGCCAAGTGAATTTTCTTCGGTCGTTCTTATACGTTCAACGTGGAGCCGGGCGGGGCTACAGCACGTGTGCTTGGTAAAATCCGATCTATAATATTCACTTCGCTCGTAGCATCACGTCCTGGGTTCCCCATTATGCCTATATTAATGTGTAGAAAGACGGCGCTCGTGCGTCGGGCACCGTTGACTGCCAAGAGAATTTTCTTGTGCCGTTCTTTTCCGTTCAAACTTGAGCCGGGCGGGCCGACAGCACGTGTGCTTGGTAAAATCCGATCTATAATATTCTGTTTCCTCGTAGCATCACGCCATGGGTCCCCCGCTATCCTATTCTAGACGCAAAAGTCGCTCCGACGTCGGTCGCTATTGACTGCCAAGAGAATTTTCTTCGGCCGTTCTTACACGCTCAAAGTGGAGCCGGGCGGGCCGACAGCACGTGTGCTTGGTATTATCCAATCTTTAATATTCACTTAGTTCGAAGCATCACGCTCCGGGTTCCCCGCTATGCTATATACTCCGACGTCGGTCGCCATTGACTGCCAATATAATTTTCTTCGGCCGTTCTTACACGCTCAAAGTGGAGCCGGGCGGGCCGACAGCACGTGTGCTTGGTAAAATCCGATCTATAATATTCACTTTGCTCGCAGCATCACGCCCTGGGTTCCCCGCTATGCCTATATTAATGTGCTGAAAGCCAGGCGCTCGTGCATCTGTCCCCGTTGACTGCCTACAGAATTTTCTTCGGCCGTTCTATATGTGATATTGTGTGAAGTGGTCTGTTTTATACGCTTGAGCGAGATGGTAAATCCTCTTCCCTTTGTCTATATCTAAGCTAGATGTTCCTTATGGGTCGTGATGTAGATTTCACACGACTTACATTACGTAGACATACATAACTTACACATAAACATTGACAACTTGGCATAAATAAATAACTTGCGAGTTCGAAGTTGAAATAAGATGCTGTTTCTCTGGAAAATGGGCATATAAATACTCTAGAATGCACTGTAACCGTATTGTTTAAAAATATTACAATCAAAAACATAGTGCCCAAATTATACCAATATTCTTTGTTTCAAATATTTTTACATTCGAGTTTGCCTATGCACATCTATGTTCGTTTCAGATCAAACAGCGAGCAATCGTTAACAGGTGTCTGTAAGGGGTACACGGTGATGAAGGATAGATTATAGCGTTTAAATGGTCTCACTAATATAAAAGAGTCACTTTTCAGTAACATTGGATAGCTGGGTCTGTTCTAGAAAATTCTTATGTATGGGGTATGTGTTTATATCGATGTTTTCTTCTGAAACTAAAATATATGAAACTTGTACTACACTGGCATTTGCCCTTACCAGCTGGCTCATAACCACAGACTGACAGCTTACCGCCATCTATCGGTTGCACTCTATATGGAAAGGCGTTTAATGCCGCTTTCATACTGCGAACGACTTTAGCCCGCTTCTGAAGCGGGATAACTTTAGCTCGAGATAAGTCGTTTCATACTGCTGAAGCGGGATAACTTTAGCTCGGGATAAGTCGTTTCATACTGCGCACGACTTTAGCCCGCTTCTGAAGCGGGATAACTTTAGCTCGGGATAAGTCGTTTCATACTGACGTTAGCTCGGGTCTGAAGCGGACCTGAACCACCTCCTGAGGTGGAATAACTTTAGCTCGGGCTAAGTGTTTTTCGACCTTTCATACTGGGGTTTATCCCGCTTCAGGTCCGGACCTGAAGCGGGATAACCCCCAGTATGAATGGGGTAATGGGGGGGGATTTAGAGCGAGCTAAAGTCGAGATACCTTTTCATACTGACGTTAGCTCGGGTCTGAAGCGGACCTGACCACCCCTTAGAACGGGATAACTTTAGCTCGGGCTAAGGGTGTTTCGACCTTTCATACTGGGGTTTATCCCGCTTCAGGTCCGGACCTGAAGCGGGATAAACCCCAGTGTTAAAGCGGCATAAATGAACCTGATCGCACAGAAACGACGCTTGCATTTTGCGCATGCACGGTAGGGCTACTCCTCAACAGCCATTAGCAACCCTTTTATTATAATTTTCCGCATAGCGTATGATTATAGGGTTGATTAATTTAATGGTGTCGACCTTTATTTCACCATCAGAATCAACAGAGACCTATGTGCGGGCTATTTCTACGATAGGCTCGATAGCCCTGTATACTCGATACATTTTACTAATTTATTGTTACAGAATAAATGTTTTATTTATTTATGTGATTATAAAAGTTGGGTTGTGAGGAGACATTAATGCGACTGCTATTAACTCATAATATAGAATAACTACTGAGCTATCTGTAATAGGCGATGTGCAAACCGGTATGCTTATTTCATTGAATATGGGAATTATAGTAAATACGCTATCTATTTTGCTAATTAAATGCTGTACTTTCTACTCTTACTCGAACGAACAAGAAACTAACCTAAAATGGCACACATGATTACTTAGTCGTGCGCTATGTAATAACTTTTTAATAACCAAAAGAAAGACCAATCAAATTGAAACGAAGAAAACTTCCAACTTTTTCCGGAACGGTGTTGTTATTGGACGCTCGAATGCATGATAATCTATTATGCAGGAGGGGAAATTTGGTACAATTGGGAAGTACAACTCCATCGAGAATGAGTGCAGCTCCTTGCTCTTGCTGCACACACACACAAACAAGCAACAGTGAGGCAGGTCGATACTGAGCGGTTAACGTCATATACTGTACCCGCATTCCCCACGCTCGCGCATCAGCCGACCATACTAGAGATAGAGAGAGAGAGGGAGGGAGAGAACGTGGCTCAACGACATCCATCGCTGCATCCATCCGCCATTATCAGAGAGGTTCCTGTGCCAATTCGTGAAAGGATCTTCAGCCAGCCGTGCAGCGTCAGAGAGCGGTTTGATATTTAGATTTTGCATTGTTAATTTCCTAGCGACAACGTCCTATTTCTTATATAAGATTAGGGTACCGTATATCGTATTATATATTATTATATAAGTGTGTGAGATAGGTAAGACGTTCGCATGCCAACATAGAATTTACATGTAATCTATCTATGCCATAATATATCATAAGCGGCAAGGCCAGCTGTCACTGTGGCGTGAATGTAATCTCTATGCCTGTTCATTGTATGCAGTGAGCTCCACAACGCATTATATTAAGCGAGATATTAAATACGCGGACACCTGCTGCAGCCGGGGGACATCGTGTTATTTAAATGACATAGCTTACTGAAGGGTAACGCCATTTACGTGTATGCTGCCATGCACTAGCTACACATTGCTCGCTAACATCGTAAATGCATGACCGTATAGTCCAGTAAAAACGCCTCTTCGGCCGCGCACTAGCAGGTATATTACCGATCCGAGTTAAGACCTCGCCTGTTTCAGGAGAAACCAATAGGCGTCAGTATGGGCTTCACACAGTTCCAAAAAGAGTGTCTTGCCGAGCACAACAAGCTGCGAGCGAAGCACGGGGCGGCACCTCTCGCACTGTCCGCGGAACTCAACAAGCTGGCACAGGAGTGGGCCGAGAAGCTCGCCAAGACGGGCCAACTCAGCCACAGGCCGAATAACAACTACGGCGAGTGCATCTATAACTGCTCGTCGTCCGATCCTAATTTTGACGTCTCAGGTGAGAGCCTGACGCGTGCGTGTGTGTGTGTGTGTGTGTGTGTGTGTGTGTGTGTGTGTGTGTGTGTCGCACATGTAGAGGCGACCGAGTAGCGTAATATTGATTAGAACGTCACGGTGGTACGTGTTCGATTGCGGCTGCGAACCGAGTAATGCAAGTAAATCCTACATGAAGCCATCATAGTTTAGAGGCTCTGATGGTCTACCCGCGACGGTGTAGGGACTTTCCGTTAGCTTATTACGTCGAAATACCTATCGTAGCTTTATTTACGTTTCTTAGGTGACAAAGCTACGCAGACCTGGTACAGCGAACTTCCAAAGTACAAGTGGTTTGGCAAAGAACCAAGCATGCAGGAGAAAAGAGGAACAGGTAGAAAAATGATGTGCTGTGCAGCTGACTTTGCATTGATGTCGTACCCCTTATTAAAAGTGGTCTGTTGTTACTGCTACGCTTGGTTACGGTTCTTCGTATATTGCGCACCGATGTGGTTCGTCTGCTTTGTTGGCAGGTCACTTCTCTCAGGTTGTGTGGGCGGCAAGCAAGGAGCTCGGTATGGGAAAGGTGAAAAAGGGAAATCAGATCTTTGTCGTCGGTAATTATAAGCCTGCCGGAAACATGGGCGGCCAGTACATGGACAACGTCCGAAAGCCCACCGCTTGAGCGCCCTCTAGCGCGTAGAGCCAACAAGGGGGATAAAATTTCCTATGAATGAGCAGCGGCAACGCCATTTCACGACGTCAATATATGGTTATACTCTGCATTCCACACTGCCCGCACGCACGCGCTGTATTGGCGATACTCAGCATGCTACTGTCTGTGGTCAGCACGCCCACACGCGAAGCAGAACGCAAACATGTAACATTGTATCTGTAGCAATCACGAACATCGGAAATATCCTCGGGATAAACAGATATCGATTTTTAATGAACTGACGTTCGTTCATTCGCCGATGGCTGCGCGGTTTCTGGAGCGCGTGCTCAACGATGTACACATTCCAAACGTAATTGCATTGAAACATACAAGGAACGTGATGCTACCTTCTACCGGGCGCATGCGCGTCGGTCAATGACGAAGGGCTGAGCACGAAATTCTCAACAGCAGAACAATATCGGTGATATGACGTCGGCAGTATCCTTACGGTAATTAGCCGGTAGTTTTAACCAGATACATTCCCGCAGGAACGCATCGGCGACGTTGCGTTCACCTGCGCCGTGGTGGCGCCGATTCGCGCCGCTTCACTGTAACGCTGCGCACTGCAATTTCGACAGTAAGCGTCCTCAGCGCCATCTGTAGGCAATTAAACGGGTTTTCCACGCAGTCGATTTTCTTCTACCTCACGCGTGTAGTTTGCGATGCCGGTAAACTGGATTATTCGTAGGGCTGGTACCTGCGATGTGTCGCCCATCGTTTCCTAGCACTCATACCTCTCAGCAGCATGCCAAAAGATCAAGTATATTATGCTATCTATAGATCACCACTGCCTTAATTAGTATTCGAAATTCATTCGCATATAATGCTATTCGCTATAATGTTATATTTAGATACATCTATATACTATATTTCAATTTGTTCACGTATATGTTATCCATTTACGTGTTAGGTAAGGAATGCCTTTGCATGCCTTTGGTGATAATGTTGGTACAGGGTAATTTCTGTAGTCTGTATAGAAAACGAGGCCGTACTTTGCTGCCACCTATCGGGGGAATCCGTGATCGCTGATAGACTAACAGATTTAGCAGCAAGCCATGAATTTGGTGAGCGAGTATTGTCCACGTGACTCTATGACGCTGTTGAATAATAATAGCTCAGCCTCGGGGTCTCACTGATTGCCTTCACAGACTCGAACAGAGAGGAGCTTAATTCTATACTTGCATTCACGACAGTAGGGTCTAATCAGCGCAAACAGTTTACCCGGGTGGCAGACAAATAATTTGAAACCGTGAATTCACTGTCGGTAATTCAACGGGGGATCCGGCCTAGATGTGATAAAGAGTGTATACCTGGTCATGTTAAGTGTAATATTCGACACGAAATTATGTGTATTTTATCTGTAGCGTCGTGCCAGTATTGGATATGTGTTCATCTATACGTTCACCGTGTGCAAGTATATGTTATTGTTTCTCCCCATCTATCTCTATGTATTTTTCTCTATATATTTTATCCCGTAAACGTTTTTATTTAAAATTTCCAACTAACGCTTATTGAAATGGCCTCTCTTTTTCAGTCTCGATATTTCTTTCGTCGCAAAAACAAAACTCCTTCACTCGTTAAACGATACACACTGAATTGTATACACATTGCATAAGCCATGAAGCATTAATAAACTATATGAACAGAAAGAACAAACAAAAACCCACAGCCTTGTGTTTCCTTCTTGTGTTATCGATTGGACGACTAGCTGCGCATGCGCGGCAACGCTACCAGCCGCGGGCATTTTTAACGAGGTATTTAGCCGTCATCTGTTGCTCGACCTAATGAGAGTGTTGTACGTTAGGGCGAAATGAGGCTGCTTTGCTGTCCCTTTCGTTCGGCAATCAAATGGCAGGAACTCCACGCATCGACTATATAATATAGACGCCACGTGCATCTGATTTGATTAGACGGCAGAGTTCGCAGGCGAATACTTGATTTCATACCACCTCATCACTCTGGTATTATCAGGTTGATCTGCGCTCCAGTCATCACGCAAATAACTCAACCCGACATAGAACGTCGTCAGTGGCTCGCTGTACATCCACGCGGATCATTTTCACGGCGAAAAAATGCCACAATCTGGCTTCAAAGGGTGCGAAAGTCGCGCGCGTGCGCTTTGCGCGTGTAGGTTGATGAAAGCGCGCGAGAGGCGTAGAGCGCGCCGCGGACGGGATCGCGCCCGCTGCTCAGAGAACTGCATTAGCTCGCGTTACGGGCAAGTAAACGAAGCGATCAAACGACGCAAGTGCGCGTGAAGGGGATCGCCGCTCTGAAACCACGCAATTATGCGAAACGCGCCAGAGCAACGGAGCGAGAAAGAGAGAGAGAGAGTGAGAGAGACGGGGGGGGGAGAGGAGGCAGCGAGAGGAGGGAAGGTGAAGGCGATGCAGCGAGAGGGTAACAGAGAGGGCGATATAGTGAAACGCGGAATGTGCGAGGTCCCGAAAAATGATCGGGATAAATCGCGCATTACAGAGAATAGGAATAAGGAAACGTCATAACTTAGGGAAACGGTAATGCGGCCGCAAAGACAGATCGAATGTGCGTGTGTGTGCGTGCAAGCATGTGTGTGCATGTGTGTGCATGTGTCAAAGAAAGAAAATAAGACAGCGAGGGGAGATATATGTATAGAGAGCGAGAGCGAGAAGAAGGACGCAAAGAAACAGGGAGAGAGAGCGCGCGGAAAGAGAA
>NW_014577149.1:173436-179555 GCF_000485595.1 Priapulus caudatus | reverse complement strand
CCCAGGGGCGTGTACAGGGGGGGGGGTCCGGACCCCCCCTGCTCGCGCAGAAAGCGCATCTGAGGGGGTCTAATTTCAAAAAATTTCTAGGGGACAGCCCCCAGACCCCCCCTTCGCGTGCTTCTGTACACGCCCCTGGTTTTGCCCCCCTAAGAAAATACCCTGGCGCCGCCCCTGATAGTAAGGCCTATTAACATGTCACAGAACACTGGCATATCATTCGTTTCACGAATATGTCCACTGATTTATGTTCCTAGCTTGATATATATCAAAAAACATGTTCACATATGTCAACAAAGTTAGCGCATGATTTTCGATCTCGCGAGATACTATCGACCGATACCATGTCTCTAGACGATCTTACCTTTGTCCACGTATCGAGGTTTGTTTTGTGGAAGAAATTTTTTGGAAAATTCCATTATCATCGCGAATCTCAAGATAGCAGGCGAGCGTTTGCTGTTCATTTACTGTTTATAGCCTATAACAGTAGAAACCTCGTCATAGTTTTTATGCTGAAGTAATCAGTAGTATGTACGCTGACTGGTGAGACTAAACATATCTACATTTATTAAGTTCTCGATTCATTTGAATTTATTTGAGAGGTGATCGCTTCAATTTTCCGTAGTTACTAAGTCTTATGTAATTTTTTCCACGCATAGTGCAATACTAAGATACGCATCCGAAATCCTCGACCAGTTGAAAAAGCACTTATTAATTGAATAAGTGATAAGTGGGTAATTAATATATTGACATTATAATCAGCGTAAGTAGTTTTATCTCCTAGAGTTATATCGGAATATCTCCTCCACTCCCAGTGCAATCTAATCACGCAGCACCAAATGAAATCGTTTTCGTTAATAAATCACAATTTATCTTCACCGCAACCGAGGACTTTCTGCCCCGCGAAAGTTTAGGAAGAATTCATCAACGAACCCAACGGAAACACTGAGTGCGCATGCAGCAGTATTATAGATACTCTGTCGCGCGGGTAGTGGGAGTTAGATTGCACTGGGAGTGGAGGAGATATTCCGATATAACTCTAGGAGATAAAACTACTTACGCTGATTATAAGGTCAATATATTAATTACCCACTTATCACTTATTCAATTAATAAGGGCTTTTTCAACTGGTCGAGGATTTCGGATGCATATCTTAGTATTGCACTATGCGTGGAAAAAATTACATAAGACTTAGTAACTACGGAAAATTGAATCGATCACCTCTCAAATAAATTCAAATGAATCGAGAACTTGTATAATAAATGTAGATATATTTAGTCTCACCAGTCAGCGTATATATGTACTCACTCAGTCATATAGGGCAGAGCAAGCTTCTGTGCTCTTGGCGTAACCGTGAGATCCATCGTCTTCTGAAATACTAATAGACATTTAGGAGGGAAAGGAGGTGGAAACGCGGATGGGTAGCAGAGGTGTAGGCGAAACAGATCGAACTGGATATGGTAGAGCAAACGAAATCGAACGAAATAACATGTGCGCGTGTGTGCGTGCATGCGTGCATTTTCGTAAGCGAGGGAAATTGAGATAACGGAGACAACGAGCAAGAACGAACGAAAGAGAGGAGAGGTAATGTAGAGAGTGCATGAAAGGGGAAACTAGAGATATAGTGGGAGGGAGAGAGAACGCGCGCGTGAGTGAGAGGGGCAGAAATCGAGCAAACGGAAGAAAAACGAGATGGGGAGGAGGAGACAGAATGCGAGGAATCGTAAGAGAATGAGAAAGAAGAGGTAGAAGGAAAGAGGCGGGGAGAGGAGGAGCAGGAGAGAGAAGGAGAGAGGCGGCGAGGCAGTGAGGTAGCGCGAAAGAGAGAGAGAGAGAGAGAGAAAGAGAGAAAGAGAGAGCGAGAGAGATCGAGAGAGGGAGAGAAATAGAGAGAGAGAGAGAGAGAGAGAGAGAGAGAGAGAGAGAGAGAGAGATCGAGAGAGGGAGAGAGAGAGAGAGAGAGAGAGAGAGCGCAGATCGTTGCTAGCGCGCAAGCACCGATCTGCCGGAGCCGCACGTTATTGGACTCCGCGCTCACACGCGCGCCGCGTCATTTATCGGCGACGTCGCTGCATCAGCGTCGAGTCCTTTCCCTCGCCGTCTGCGCGTCGGCTCGCCACCATCACACTAACGTACGCGGGGTCAGCGCGTAACACCGGAACATCAGCAGCCTGCAAGCCTATAAAAATGTACCGAGTCGTCAAGTCAAAAAGCGTCGAGTGCACCAAGCAACAAACAGAGCAATCAGCTTAGATAAACATGCGGGCAAGCCCCTCGTAAGCGCCTACCTGATTACGGTTGCCGGGTGTTTATCATTCACGGAGGCATCGGTGGACAGCCGGCCGCACAGAGACAGTAGCGGTGCTAGAATTGCTATTACGGAACACAAGGCAGGAGAGGACGCGGCAAGTCGGTCAGTCAACGTCGAGGTCGGCTCCCTGGAAGGTGTGCACAGATCTTAGAGGATCTGGGGAGAGAGTGTAAGACGCAGAACGAAGGCGAATGCGTGCGCAGTGATATTCAGTCGCGCTCTCAGACAGGATTGGCTTTGCAAAGTTGGTTGAAGATGTTAGGTAAGTAAGTGAATTGCGCAGTGGCTAGGAGTACTGCACGAGCGGATTTATTGGTGCGATTTTCTGTTATTGCCGCTGACAGCGATTTATCTCTTGTTATACTGATATAAATTCCCGCTACTGGTGTGTGCCTTTTTTGTGTGTATGTATGTATGTGTGTATGTGTGTGTATGTATGTATGTATGTATGTATGTATGTATGTATGCTATGTATGTATGATATGTATGTATGTATGTATGATGTATGTAGTAGTATGTAGTATAGTGGTATGTATGTATTATTATGTATGGTATGTATGTATGTATGTATGTATGTATGTATGTATGTATGTATGTATGTATGTATGTATGTAATGTATGTATGTGCGTGTGCGTGTGCGTGTCCGTGGTGCGTGTGCGTGTGCGTGTGCGGGCGTGTGTCGTGGTTGTGCTGCGTGTGCGTGTGCGTGTGGTGTGTTTTTCGCCTGTGCGTGTGTGTGTGTGTGTGTGCGTGCGTGCGTGTGTGTGTGTGCGTGTGTGTGGTGTGTACGTGCGTGTATGTGTGTGTGCGTGAGTGTGGTGTGTGCGTGCGTACGTGTGTGTGCGTGCGTGCGTGCGTGCGTGCTTGCGTGCGTGCGTGCGTGTATGCGTGTGTATGTGCGTGCGTGTATGTGTGTGTGTTTGCTATGCGCTCCGTGGGTGCGTACGTACGTGTGGGCGTGTGGTTTATTAGTTCTACACACATTTATATCGACTTTTTATAGCCAGTCATCACGCGAGTTTATTTCATTTAGAATGTTTCTGTAACAGCTTTTCACAGCTATATCATTGATATGTATATATATATATATATTTCATGGGCTGTAAAATTATCGTATAGCTATTAACTGCCACGTTACTAGTGTTAGCCTATTAACAATTTTTTGAGATAAATCGATATTTTTAAAACCTCAGTTACCATTTTGTTAGAAATGCATTCGACACGTCATTCATGAATTAGCGCATCTATACATTGGCGACAACAAAGAACACGCAGATGAAATGAAAAGCTTCGTTATGGGGTGATTGATGACCATATTAATACCGCCTCTGTAACAACTTCATACCGAAATGTATGCATGCATGCGCTCGTGATAATGAACATGTCTGTCAGCCGAGGCGCCCAGGTATAATCGCGTCCTTAGTTGCTGATGGCGGAGAGCGAGGAGGGCGGGGGCGACGCGCGCAATGTTTACATTGCGACGATTCGGTGAAATCAACATATCACCTGTGAACTTCAGTCGCTTGCGCTGATCCGAGGTTCGCGTGGCCGCCATTGTGGGCGCGCAGCAGCTAGCTAGTATATTATATATACATGTCGAGAACTTACTTAATGATTCTAAAGGAGTCGTTGCCGTTGACAGATTTTTGGCCAGTAGTCAATATCTCAAGGCGGTTTTACTATTTCTTCCTCTCTCTGTGTGTGTCTCTCAAACACGCACGCGCACGCTCACACGCACGCACGTACGCACGCACGCACACACGTACGCACGCACATACACTTTACACGTATACTCAAACACACATGTGTACGTGTGTCTGTGCGTGTGGGTGTGTACGTCACGTTCAATATATACAGTATATTTAATGCTTGCGAAATTCTAACGCAAGGGGAGCAAGCTGTCGCCGAAATTTTAAATACAGTCTTTTGGGAAATCGTAGCAATCTCCACATGTTGTCTTGCGCGTAATTGTTTGCCCCTGAGGTGACTGGCAAGAGTCGCGCGCTAGCGAGTGGCATTAAAACCGTTCGCGATTCCCCGTAATGTGTTAATCTAGCCAAGCTAACGCACGCGAATGGAAAACTTGGGAGGGTTTTCTTGTCGATTTATTTTTTTCGATTGCTACGACGCGAAAGAGATAGAGGAATGCTGCTACTGCAGCAGCTGCCGCCGCTGCTGCTGCTGCTACTGCTCCTGTTGCTGCTGCTGCACTGCTGCTACTGCCGCTGCTGCTGCTGCTGCTACTGCTGCTAATGTTATTGCTGCTGCTGCTGCCGCTGCTGCTGCTGCCGCTGCTGCTGCTGCCGCTGCTGCTGCTGCCGCTACTGCTGCTGCCGCTGCTGCCGCTGCTGTTGCCGCTGCTGCGCGAACAATTACATCGCGATGTAGTCTTCCGAATAGCGACGGAGCGATGAATTGCTCACGGCACCTTTCCCGTCTAAAGACGTGTCACGCTGCCAAAGATGACGTCTCCATTACCGACGCGCTCGTTCAGCTGCACTGTTTTCTTAGAGTCAGCTACGTAATTGAGCGCCTGAGTTTGATCGGCCGCCATCAAATTGCTCGAGCATGTCTCTTCTTATTTTGCAGAGTTCTGTCGATAATCCGAAATGCTAAATTACCATAAACGAAGCAGAACTATATTCCAGAGCCCCGCCACGCCATCGAGCGCGTATGCATATGTGCAAGAAAGCTGCGCACATGCACGCGCGTGCGCGTGCCTGTGTGAGAACGTACGTGCGTGCATGCGTTCGTACGTGCGTGCGAGCGTGTATTCGTCCGTATGTATGTGTATGAGAGTGAGCGTGCGCGCGTGCGTGTGTGTGTTCACGTGCGCGCGGCGTGCGGGGTCTGTGCATGCCCAGCGTAATTATGCATGCAGGCGGTACGAAGGTTTGCTCTATTGACGTGCAGGTAATCTCCGCTGCTGTAATTGCTCTGCGCACCTTCGGAATGCAGAGCGCCGTACAAGTCGACGGAACTTGCAACTCTAGTAGCACGTCGACGGAAGACATTGGGCAGCACATGCACATTGTCGGGATCGTAACAACAGCAAACGACGCCGAGTTTACATGATTACCAGCGGAGACAGCGTGCTGCTATGAAGTGCGAAACAAATATCAGTGTTCGCAGTTTACTTACCGCTGGTTCGGCGCCATTTTCACCTAAATTATACAGGTTATTGATTTTGAAACGTGATAGAACTTCCACGATCACGTGGCGAAGGCCCTTTTTGGGCTCGACACCTCAGCAAACGCTAATGCACCAGCGCAACGTATTTCACTGTTTCACGTCAATAATGAACAGCGGGGGCTTTTGCTGACAGAATTAAATGATGAAAGCGATTCCGAGTGAATGAAAATTTGCTAGTCACTGGCAATTTCCGCGCTACTGCTTGAATTTTTATTGCGTGCATTGATTTCTCTCGGGCGCGGTGAGGGAGTGTGTTTTCATTGTAGAGCTCCACGTTCGCCAAAACTCCCTCGCGCACTTTTCACCATAAACTTAATTGTGCATGAATAATAACAGACCACGTTAAATTAAGGAATTTCCGCAAATCTTACCGTGGATATTGGGCCCTTATAAGGCCCTTGTGCTTATGTGTATTCGGGAGTATTCTCTTCATATATTTATGCACAGAGCTTCGCCACGCGTTCCTCAATTAGACTAGCGCGCAATTGAAGCGTGCAGTTATCACAAGCAGAATTATCAATTCGTCTCGCTCGTGCGCGCGTCCATGGCACTGGCCGTCGTTTACGGAATTTATATTAAATTATATTGTTGACGGAGTCGTAATTTAAATTTCGA
>NW_014577149.1:152989-167382 GCF_000485595.1 Priapulus caudatus | reverse complement strand
GTGTGTGTGTGTGTGTGTGTGTGTGTGTGTGTGTGTGTGTGTGTGTGTGTGTGTGTGTGTGTGTGTGTGTGTGTGTGTGTGTGTGTGTGTGTGTGTGTGTGTGTGTGTGTGTGTGTGTGTGTGTGTGTGTGTGTGTGTGTGTACGTTTGTGTAAGCTTGTATCCATGGTCGTGCGTGTTTGTGTATGCGTGTGCGAGTGCCTGTGAGCGTGCATGTGCGTATGCGTGTGCGTGTGCCCGTGAGCGTGCGTGTGCGTATATGCGTGCATGTACGTGTGTGTGCGAGTGTGTGAATGCGAGTATATGTTGAGTATATGCGAGTATGCGTGTTTACGTGTTTGTGAGCTCGCGCGTTCATGCGTTCGTGAATACGTGTGTCGGTGTGATTGTGTCGCCTTCTCATTGAGGCTATTACCCCTATAATGATATAATCATACCGCGTAAACACATAAAGACGTTCCGTAATTATTTGAGCCGACTTGTGTTTAAAACCAACTCCCTGCGCCGGATTGAAACTGCTTAATGTGTCTTATCGTTAGCCATGAGAGCGGTTTTCCCTGTTATAAGCCCTCTGTACGTGTAAGTCAGTGTAAGCAGCCACAGCCAATATTTGCACTGTCACATGCTTACTCTGATATGTCAGTATCTTCGTTGTTTTTCTTTCACAGGACTTGGGGAAAACATTACGATTTTTGAGCAGGACGGCATTGAGGTATCCGGGGAAAGTATAGGCAAACAGTGGTACGACGAATGCCAAAACTACAACTTTGATAATCCCTGCTGGCAGAAAGGTAAATTTAAGTCCGATCAATAACTGATAGCATCAGATACATGTTATGAGAAGAGTGATACTGAGATACAGAAGAGATACAGAGAGGAGTGATACAGAAGCTGTAGTTCACGCATAACTAACCTATGTTGGGACAATTATGCCTACGCCCAGTGACAATAATTCATTTGTGACCGCTACTGCAACTCCCAGATGATGAAGTGTGAGACGGATGCGCATATGTACACCTGAGTGAGTGAGTGGACTGTGACACTTGCAATTCGAACTGCAGTGAGCTACCGCGATACGTAAATAACAAACAACTCAATATATGTCTTCAGCAGCCTGTGTGCAACGAAAGCAATTTTGTTGACCAAACGGCTTTACTAATCCATTCTACATTGTAATTCAAGGAGTATTCTGTATTTTTCTCTCAAGATTTCTGTAATTTTAAAACACACGCATTGTTTCTATCAGTCTGTAGATAGCTATATTACCTTAACTGCAACACTGGCCCTTTTATTTAGACAAAGGAGCTTGATAACTTCTTAATATATTATACATTTCTATCTGGCCCCTTTGATTTAGGCGAAAGCCGCACTAGGACGCCCTCTGTCGATGTAATTTAGCGAATAATGAAATAACGCAACTTTTTCCCCGCGCGTATATGCTTTTACAACGTAAACAACCACACTCTACATATCACTACTATACTGCTGAGAAATAAAATAAAATAACTTAAGTAATCAATAAAAAATATACAATGTTATAAAAAAAACCACATAAACGCATATAGCTATCAAGCAAAGCTAGCCGTCAAAACTGCCGTTCGTTCGTTACAGGCACGTCAAACTTTACGCAGATCGTCTGGCGGGGCAGCACGGAGGTGGGCGTTGCCATGGTGAGAATGAAGAGAAGCGACACGAAAGCCGTCGCCGTGGCATTCTTTCGGCCGCCGGGAAACACTAACTTCCATGGCAACTATCGTGACAACGTCCTGCCACCGCAGCCGTGCGCCGAGCTATAGCTAACTTAGCAATCACGCCAAAGATAGAGTATACGAGACTAAGACTAGACTAAGACTAACGAAAAGACGTCGAGCAGCGACGCTGACGTTGCTGCCGCCGTCACAGACACTTGGAGCGTTTCAATAAAATATAATGCTAAATAAATACAAAATCCATTTACTACCAAAGTCTTAATGTTTCTCTACTCTCTTTCGCCTATTATTGTCGACAATTTCCTGTGAATGCCGTGCAAATGCTCCTGTGCAACACACATGTACACCGCATGCACGCTGCCGCACACTGACACATAAATATTTAGACTAAATATAATAATATATATAATAAATATATAGACTATATATTTATGTGTCAGTGTGCGGCAGCGTGCATGCGGTGTATATGTGTGTTGCAGAGGAGCAGTTGCACGGCATTTACTAGAAATTGCCGGCAATAATAGGCTAAAGAGAGTAGAGAAACTTTGGTATTCATCTTTGGTAGTAAATAGATATCGTATTCATTTAGCATTATATTTTATTGAAACGCTCCAAGTGCCTGTGGCCGCCGTGCAAAAATGAGGGGGTAACGGACTCGCGATTAGCAATAATCGATTGAAGTATCGTTGATAGCGTTGTGGTAGTAACACGGCGTAAAACAACTATCCCACGTGCAACAACGGTGCCTTCCTCTCGCGTATATATCGCTGTACGTGTCTGGAGTGCAATCCGTCAACACTCTAAGAGTTGTGCCGTAAATACAATGAATATAAACAATTTGTCTTGGCGGAAATAATGGGAAACTATGCCGGATCAGTTATCAGTGTAAATTAAACAGTACAAATAACGTCGCCATAGATCGCGTGGTAACGTATAGAATAACAACAGATTCTAGTCTCACACTACCCCACACTTAATGCAGTACGTGTTACAATGGCCATCTACAATAAAAACTAGCGCGTAACTGAATAATTAAATAAATATAACAATTAAATAATACATATACAATAAATAAATGAATACGTGTAATAGAGATTCGATGAGATTACGTTTTAGGTAAGTCTATATCTCATCATTATTCATGCTAGTCGGTGCTATTTTCGTCCCTAGCAAGCTCCTTGTGAAATATGGCTATTATAGGAAATCTGTCTTATGGAATTGTTCCGTTATACTACTGATGGAACGCCCAACTGTGCATTTCGGTAAATTAAAAGTATTTCTTATGGTTGTGTCGTTAATGTGAGATGTTCAGTGTCATGTAATGTGTAAGTAAATAAGTAAAAGTAAATTTGAGTAAATTTCGTTTTCTCTGTTTGAGAATTCTTGCCGTCGAATCAATGGTGCGCAAACATACGTTTTTACTCTTTCTATACACTATACGATATAATAGCCTTTTATCATTTCTATGATAATACCAGAAGTAGATAATAGGGAAAGAAAAGTTCCCTATTAGCTACTTCTGATAATACGGAAAAGAAAGAATACATCCATTGTTAAGATAAGAAATATTTAGTTTAAATACGTCATAATTCACGCGCAGTGTAGAACAATTAATCTAGGCAAATGTTTATATGTAGTAGGTACATTTATGTGGCTTATGATATCGTTGATCCAGTCCATCATAGTAGACTAACTATTCTTTGTACTTCGCGGACCTCTTTCTTATAGAATATGAAGAAGTTAATTCTGTAAAAATTATATGATATATGCAATAAACAGTAATGTTTTCGATGTCGATCTGTCGATCTTCCCTTCGATGTGGTGCGCTACATTATTCCGAGAACTCAAGGGCAAGCTAGCACGTTTCCCGACTTTTATGGCTTGTTTAATATGCATGTGTAGTAAGATATATGTCGATATATATATATATATATATATATATATATATATATATTGTGTGTGTGTGTGTGTGTGTGTGTGTGTGTGTGTGTGTGTGTGTGTGTGTAGTGTGTGTGTGTGTGTGTGTGTGTCGTCGTGTCGTGTGTGTCGTGTGTGTGTGTGTGTGTGTGTGTGTGTCGTGTGTCGTGTGTGTGTGTGTGTGTTTGTGTGTGTATGCATGTGTGTGTGGGTGGGGGGGGGAGTGTCTCTGTGTGTAGGTATGTGTCTGTGTGCATGTGTGTGTGAGTGAGTGTCTCTGTGTGTGGGTATGTGTGTCTGCGTGTATGTGGGTGTGTGTGCATGTGTGTGTCTAACTGTGTGTGTTTGTATCTGTCTGTCTGTCTGTTCATCTGTGCGCGCATTGCGATATCTTCCTAATCTTATTACCTTCCTTTGAAATAGGTCAGACTGATTAACAGGCAGACAACTGCATGACATCTGTCATGTATACTTGTAACTGTAACCTTACGCTAACCAAATTTACTGTCACAGCTATACGAGATTAGTGTAACGACTGTATGTAAGCATTGGCGCTCACTATACTTGCACACGACCACACATATACGCGCGCGCTTGAGCACACTGTGTGACATGTTTTCACGTCTATTTAGATTTAGTGTTAAGTATGCAGCGGAATAGAACTAGACAGGGATCTCGTTTTTTCTCTCCGGATTTAGCATTAGCTGCCAATCAGACTGACTATTGTCAGACGAATATCGGTTTACATGGTTTGTTTGGCGTGTATATTTATCTATCTTTCGCGTTTTATCGCAGCTGTGCTGGCTTGTAAGTACACGATTATTTCTGCCAGTTGATGACAACGATACGTCAGGGAGCGGCCATGCTATCATTGCGAAAGCGTTTGTTCTATTCAATCACACTCTGCCGCAGCGTTTTGTTCTATGAAGTTTACTATAACTGCTTAATAATAAATATAGTTACAGTATCTGCATGCTATTTATTATAGGCCTACAATAGACACCTGGCGCCCCCTGTAGGGTGTAATGTCTTCCATTTATTTGGTAGAAGATACGTTTCATTTTAGATATTATCTTTAATTATGCATTTGGGCTAAATCCCTTGTTTTCTACACCAATATTTAATATAGTTTAGCTCAAGCTAGTTGTTTGTAAATGACAACTGTTACTATTACAAAAATGTGTAGGATCCAATGTGCTAACCGCTAACTATTTCAGGAAGATAGAAGTAGTTGCTTCCTTCTGGTAGATGGCGGTGCGGTGTTTCTCGTTTTCTTGAGATATTAAGGATTTGTGTCGAGCTTTAAAATGTCCAAATAAGTTAAATAACCCAGTCACACTTGAAACCAGGCTACAATATTTATTACTATTATATCAATTAAGAGCTAATAATACCTATATAATAAGGATTATTAGCTTTTAATTATATGTAGATACAATAACGCAACTCTACGCCTGTGTTTGGTTACATAATTGTATGTATATTATATATACAACTACAAGATAATGGTTAGCACTCATCATTTTAAAATTACGTACGCGCGAGTGATCAGTTATGTTCATAATTTACGAATTACGTATGGGGGAAATTATATAACCCCGGGTTGTCATAAAATGGAGTAATACTGTATTTTGAGTTATACTTATAGTAATAATTCTTATGATTAATTTCGGTTAACACACTTTTTCGTGTGCGCGTTAATGCCGTGTACAATAGGCCATCTTTATTGACATCTTTGCTGTTGACTTCATCCTATGTACATGTATTACCACTAAATACAACATAATGATAACCTAGCCTGGTAGCCAGCTGTAGGACTCGATTGTCGATACTGGTCTGATAGGCAAACAACTATAGGATTAGCCTGGCACGTATAACCATCACAATGTATTCGCAATAAACAAAAGTTACACATGTTCAGTCATACAAACATCTTGTCGGCAAAAACACTATGCTAGAAACACCTATTTTGACTTGTCTGGATATAGTGTGCTACCCAGTATTTATACGACGCGAAACTCTTTATTCTACGAGAGCAGAATACCCACTGCTCTCAGTTAATATCATACACGTTCATATCATACACGTTCATATCAACACAGCTTGGCGATACAGAGCGACTGGAATTACGTCACGCGCGTCATCGTGACGTCACCAGGGATTTTCAGGGAGCTGCATGTTTTGCAGACTTACTTTTCCGCGATTTGAGCTTTACTAATACTGTTTAGACCTATTCAACTTATTACTCTAAGCGTCAACTAAAATAATATATTTAAAATTATGTGAAAGATTAATTTGTGTAATTTTCGCTGAAACGCTCGACACGAAATCTTTACCGCAATAGAATCGGCTATCTGCTTAAAAGGATACTAAACTCTAGGATTTTACTGCATACAACTGTACTTACTGTATAACAAATCGTCTATACCCACACGTACTTGTTACCAGAAGCCTAATTTAATTACGGCTATCAACGCTACGAAATTTGAACGGCGCCATTGACACCCGCGACCGTGCTGCCACCCTGAAAAAGTTGCGCATTTCCCAATATATTTTGCACGTTACAGTCCGAGGGCTAATCACAAAGGTGCAATTATATTTATACCTAAATGCTATTTAACCGAACGATGTTCATTTTAGGACAAATTTATCCATAATATAACTGAAACTATATGTCGTTTATAAGATATTACAATCCTTTTGCTTTTAAATTAATAAATAATAAACACCCTCGGTCTGTAGCCCTTGGCTGAAAAGTCGTTTTGCGCAACTTTTCAGATCGTGCGCTTTGAGTGGCGCCACCGTCGTTGTAATCGATCTGTAGTCGTTAGTTTTAAAACATTAAAAAAATAATATTTCTAATGGTGATTGAACCATGAAACATTTTATGTAGCGTAATTTTAACCTAAATTAACTGAAAATAAGCCTAGAACCTAGAGTAAAGGGTCCCTTTAATTGATACGGAACATTAATTGATACGGAACATACGGATACATCAGGCGCATTCGCTCTAATATGAATCCCAATAGGATTTCAATCGGCTATGCGAAATTTACAGTGTTTACAGTTCGTTGTGCTTAGTGTCAGCGGGTTTCAGTAGTGTGGCAGATATTGGATAACACTAACGACAACTGTGAAATTCTTGAAAATCCCATAAATGTTTGGTGAGAGAAATGATTAACGTCGGCCCTAAGTCATTTCCTTTAGGCGACAGGTCGCTAACGTGTCCGGTGTGTCACACTCTATTGAATTGAATCCTGTTTGTGTAGAATAATTATCTTTTATGGAACACCTAATTACAGCAACAACTAGAGAGGTGGTGGCACGAGAATGAGTTGGCATGCGTAGATACAGCAGAAAAAAAAGACTAAATACCACACGCAGTTGACTACAGCCAATCGATGAGAAAGGAATGTAAATAGATAGAATAGCCATGCGTGATTGAGCGAGAACGAAAAAAGAACATAATTGCATACATCAAAACGCCGTGCATTGTGCATCATTGCGCGCGTGTGGTTGGTGGTCGTTTGTGCATACGTGCGTTCGTGCGCCCGTGCGTGCGTGTGTGCGTGTCTGTGTGTGTGTCTACGTACATCTGTGCGTTCGTGGGTTTTTCTTGGTTTGCATTGTAAATTGATTAGTGAGGACGCATAAATACATTGGTGTCACTGTCTAGCATGAAGGAAAACGGAGTGCTCCCACAGGAATAAAATTAAGCAATGTTATTCGCTAATTCGGTCATCAATTGCGAATTTGCTGCTAGTGCACTACTGATATACGACCTTCCACTCTGTGTTAGGGCACCTGTCGTATACATTATAAATCACCATTGATATGCAGATATAATAATATGAAATAATGTGATGACATAGGTCTAACTGCTTACTGACTATTTGATATACACACACGTACGTGCACGCATGCACGCACACAGATGCGCGTGCATAACCGTACCGCATCACATCACTGTGACACAGCATCAGACGCACCACACTACGCCACATCAAACGCGCACACTTACAAGATAGACAATACAAGACAAACTGGAATTACTGTAAGTAGTGCCTTTTAGCGTATAGTGCATTGGCCAATAACAAATACTATACGACACTCATTTTTCCTCTGACGCGCTATTATTATCGCTGAGTCGCGTGATGACAATACCTAAAAAGGCTCCATCGGTTTGTCTGCTCCTTTGTTAACAAAGGAGCAGACAACCCGATAGAGGCTTTTTCCTGTCGAACCATCCCGAGATCTCACGCTGAGGAAACGAGCTACATCATTACGCGAAGTACTACTAACAATTGTTGCGAGAAAATGTTGTTGCAAATGTTTTGTCGGAGAGCTCCTTGGAAAACGACATCAAAGGAAGTGATGTTAACTTTGAATAAACGTTAAAGTAAAAGTGAAGCAAACGTGTAATAACCTTGATAGGTAAATGATGCGTGCCGTATATATCGCTGTATGGATTGATAGTGTAATTTACCCAGACCTGCATGCACGCGCGTATACACGCACACGTACACGCACGCGGGCGTGCACCGGCACCAGCACCTACATACATCCATGCACGCACACGTGATTGCATGAGCCTACTTTTGACGCTCCGAATGAGACCTACTATTACTTGCATTTATGCATTTAGATTAGAAAATGCAAGGTTACAGACTTCCTTAATTAATTGCGGATTTTCAAATAGATTACAGTAATAATCTCAAACGTGAGACTTGATATAAATAATCTACTTGTAATGGTATACAATATCTCGTCTCACTTATCACTCCACGGAGCAATGAAAAATAACATTTACTATCCGTCGACCAAATCGCGTTTCGAATTCTACATAATATTCATGCTTTCGCCACACGCAGTGAATCGTGAATACAGTAAAAACCCGCGTATAAGAACATAGATTTTTCCAAGTTAGCCTCAATAGGTTCTTATATAAATGGTGCTTACTGAAAAATTAGGCTCAAAAGGTTCTTAAATAGGTTCTTAATTGTTTCTACTTTCAATATGTATAAGCTTATACTTGATTCAAATTGTGTTAAAATTTTCTTACAAGGACTGCAATTTTTGCTAATTAATACCCATGATGGGCTACAGTGTAAGTTTTTCAGTGCTTACCATACTGTATGATACAGTATGTATCCAAGGAAATAAAACAACATGCCAAAAAATGGAGGAGAACAAAATGGAAAAAAAACATGGAAAATTAAGAACCTACTTTAAAATCTTAGCCTAAAACAGGTTCTTATGTAAAGGGGTCTAAATGGGAAATTTTAGCCTAACATGTTCTTAAAATCTATGTTCTTATACGCGGGTTTTTACTGTAGTTAAAATAGTCAATATATACGGGTAAATTTTTTAAACGAAAACTCAACATATATGCTATCCCGTCTGCCATTATCTTACTGTGTGGGCTTCCATCGAAACTCGGCTCTTAAGTTAAATACAGACGTGTCATATAATATTGGTACTGATAATCGGTCGTCTTTGAAGTTCTCTTCTTCGTTCAGCTTGTTTTTGACATATGCCGTCATAGCATGACTAGACTATACTATGACATGTTCCGCAAACAAATTCCATGTTTGATGCGTATGTCAGTGCATCACACTACACACTACACGCGGCCATCCCCGAGACTCGGCAATCATCGGAAGACGTTTGAAATATCAGGTATAACTGTCTTACTTCAATACTAAAATCAATCTAATGATCTCGGGCAAGAGGGAATCTTCAATCCTGCGCATACAGCGGATGACGTAACGTCGCGTCATTCTGGCAGCTAGTCGGACTCCGATATGCTCGGCTTAAAGTGATTATTGCGAGTTTTTTGGCTCAGTAAAACTAAATATAGCTGAATATAGTCTCACCTGACAGTGGAAATATCACTGATTATACCAACATTCAAAACACCAAAATTTTATGCAGTTATAGCATAGAAAAATTGATTTGACCACATCATACCAGCAATAAATTTTATCGTGTCACGACTCTCAAAAATCACAAATGGCGTCTCAAACAAGCAAACATAATTAAAACAAAAGGGCGTGCAATTCTGTTTGGTAAATATTATTGATTTTTATGTCAATAATTCAGAGCACTTTCTGTCATTGTCATTCCCGTGTTACTATCTGACTGAAAATCCACGAACTTCTCTAATAACAGACTTTACGTGGCATTAGTACTACACTGCTGTTTACGCTAGTATTGTATTCAGCATGTCCAGTATTGAATTGACAAGCGGTGGCAACGGAATGCGACGCTTGACACCTAGCGCATGTACATGGGACATGTACACAGGAGTGGTTGACGCGGCGCGCAACGACAATGGACGGGCGCGCCTTCCGCATCCGCCTTGGGCTAGAGAATAGGTGACACGACGCATGCACCTACGAGCGGGCATCGCTTGTTTCCAGCAAAGGTCTGGTTTTGACAGACTAGTTTCTACTAGATCCGGTTTCGAGCCGATATATATAAGCAGCATTTGACAGGCAAGAAGACACAAGATAGAAGATTTAGACTGTGACTATGTAGTCAGTCGGAGACAGATCGCGGCCCGGAGCCTATAGGCATGGTTGCCTAGGCTGTAGTATTGTATATATTTTGTATGTGTTGAGTAAGAAATAAAGTCCAAGTGAACAACTAATCTGTGACTACGGCTCTACCTCTACTATCTACGCTGCTGCTGCTAACCTCTCTACCATTTGCTGACGAAACAACGCTGCCACCTTCTACGCTGTCGAAGTACGAGAACTCGACGTCTCATCACTTTCGCAGTACAAAACTAGTATGAACGTCTGTGTTTACACTCTGACCTAGTATTTCTACGGTGCGTGGTATGCATCAAAGATCGTATAGTGCCGGAGGCCTCCGACACTATACGATCTTTGGTATGCATTGCTGCACCGTGATAGATGTCTCGCGCTACCGCGAGAAAATTCGAGAGATGGCAACGGTAAACAGAAACAAAACGCAAAATTCTAATCGTGCATGCTTTCATTGGATTTGGTGAATACGACGATTCTAAGACATTTTATCGTTACTCTAGACAATTGCTGTTACTCAAGCAATAACTGTAGGTATCATGAAAGTGGGGGAAACACTGGAAAATTTTCGCAATAGACGCTTTAATAGAAGGAACTTCGTCGATTGTCAAAAATCTGTGATTGCCTTTCAAAAATCGGAGAAAAATGCTGAGAAAGACGAGCGAGTCGTGCTGAGTAACGATTATTGCCGAGCGATGGCGCAGGGACAAAGCAACTGCAAAATAAGAAAAGAAGTAGTACGCGAGGTGTGGTTTTGGCAGTGAAAGCGACTGGGGCTATTAGTCTATGAATCGTAATTCAACGTGACGACCGCCAGCATTCCAGTTCGCATAACATTTCAAGCATTCGATTTGCACACATACACACACGCGCGCGCGCGCACCCACAAGCAAACACACAGACACACGCACCCACAAGCAAACACACATACACACACGCGCGAACACACATACACGCGCGCGCGCACGCACACACACACACGCACATGCACGCATGAGCGCGCGCGCACCCACAAGCAAATACACACACACACACACACACACACACACACACACACACACACACACACACACACACATACACACACACACACACACATACAAACACACAGAGAGAGACGCGCGCGCGTGCAAACACAACTGCGTGTACGACTGTACACAGTACACGTATGTTAATTGTGCTCCACCAGCACTGCCATCGCGCGAGTGTGCCTTGGTTCCTAATAATCAGCAGTCGAAACGAGCAATAATTTATATTTTTAGCATTGTGAGCTTTCAGGCGAATACAGAGCAAGGATCTATCTCGAGGATGAAACGTGCTTGCAGGCATCGCATCGGTCTTATCGCAGGCGACGCCTACGGGCGCTCTCCGATGCTTTTAGCGCCGACTGAATTATGTATCTCGTTCGTTAGAGACCCACAGGTTTAACCCAGTCGTGACCCAGATGCGACGCGAAGCCATCACGTGTATACAGCAGCAACGGGCCATCGTGGGTAAGCGCAATCGTATCTCGGGCGCATCGTAAATGCATCTATAATATAGTCGTCGGCACTTAGGCACCGAATGTCTTAAACTATCATAATTACCTACTAAGCAAGCAAGCAAATAAGAAAACAAGCAAACAAGCAAACAAACAAATTAACTAACTAAATAACTAACTAAATAATTAACTAATTAACCAACCAAATAACTAACTTACTTACTAACTAACTAACTAACTAATTATACTAACTGACGAACGAATCTTTTGAGAATTGAAGTCACAGCGGGTGATGTGTATCTTATCGACAGTATGGGCACGTACGTGCGTGCTGCGACGTGATGTTTTTAATAATTTAGTAAGAGAACTGGAGCTTGAAGATTCAGTGACGTACCAGCGTTATTTTAGAATGAAAAAAGAACATTTCAATGCAATTCTGACACTGGTAGGGGCAAGGATAAGCAAGAAGAACACAGTGATGCGGAAATCCATTGCACCAAACAAACGTTTAGCATGTGGAAAACGAACGTGGGCGCTGCCATATTTGATCACGTGCTTCAAATCATGCATTTGATTGGTTAATCCAAAAACTGTTGCCTGAATCTGTCGCCTGTGCAGCGCACACGTAGCGATTGTTCAGCGACTTGGCAACAAATATCAAACGTGTTTGATATTCCAGCGACGAGTTTCTGGCGTCAAAATCGCCATCGCCGTGCAGCGCACACGTGACGATTTCTCGGCGATTTTGTTGCTGGCAACAAAATCGCCAGTACTGTCGATAAAAATCGCCACGTGTGCGCCGGGCTATAGCGAGAGAAATATTGAAATCTCTGGTCTGAAAAACATTTTCGATGATGCACCAATCTAGGTATCAATCACTGTTTCATGGTGCTGCTTGCCGCCTACTATAGTCACTGTATATGCCCAACAACCGCGATTCTCCGGAATGCGAAAACAGTAGAACAGATAATAAATTGTGAATTTGACGTACACTCGTAATACACACACAGGTAAGCACCATAGCATACAGGTAAATTTATGATAATATACCAAAGTGAAGACGGTGAATAGACTATGCTAATGATATTCTAACTCAATAACAACGCGACTGAGAATTGACAACCAGTAATAGCTTATAATAATTAAACATAATTAAATATTCGGAAAGTTTGAAACGAATTAAAATATTTTAATAGCAAGGTTTTTATCGGTGTTTCCTAATGAGGCATGAGTCAAGACACTAGCAGATTTATAGGTGTAAGTGCAGGTATAGGTATAGGTATAAGTATAGGTATAGGTATAGGTATAGGTATAAATATAGGTATAGGTATAGGTGTTGGTGTAGGTATAGGTATAAATATAGGTATAGGTATAGGTGTTGGTGTAGGTATAGGTATAGGCGTAGGTATAGGTGTTGATGTAGGTATAGGTATAGGTGTAGTTGTTGGTGTAGGTTTAGGTGTAGGTGTAGGTATAGGTATAGGTGTAGGTGTTGGTGTAGGTTTAGGTGTAGGTATAGGTATAGGTGTTGGTGTAGGTATAGGTGTAGGTGTAGGTATAGATATAGGTATAGGAGTAGGTGTATGTATTGGTGTTGGTGTATGTATAGGTATAGGTATAGGTATAGGTATAGGTGTAGGTGTTGGTGTAAGTGTAGGTATGGGTATAGGTATAGGTGTAAGTGTAGCTAGGTGTAGGTATAGGTATAGGTATAGGTATAGGTATAGGTGTAAGTGTAGCTAGGTGTAGGTATAGGTATAGGTATAGGTGTATGTATAGGTGTTGGTGTAGGTGTAGGTATATATATAGGCATAGGTATAGGTGTAGGTGTATAGGTGTTGGTGTAGGTGTAGGTGTAGGTATAGGTGTTGGTGTAGGTGTAGGTATAGGCGTTGGTGTAAGTATAGGTGTTGGTGTAGGTATAGGTGTAGGTGTTGATGTAGATATAGGTGTTGGTGTAGGTGTAGGTATAGGTATAGGTATAGGTGTAGGTGTAGGTGTTGGTGTAGGTATAGGTGTTGGTGTAGGTATAGGTGTAGGTGTTGGTGTAGGTATAGGTATAGGTGTTGGTGTAGGTGTAGGTGTTGGTGTAGGTATAGGTGTTGGTGTAGGTATAGGTGTAGGTGTTGGTGTAGGTATAGGTATAGGTGTTGGTGTAGGTATAGGTGTTGGTGTAGATATAGGTGTAGGTGTAGGCATAGGTATAGGTATAGGTGTTGGTGTAGGTATAGGTGTAGGTGTAGGTATAGGTATAGGTATAGGTATAGGTATAGGTATAGGTGTTGGTGTAGGTATAGGTATAGGTGTCGGTGTAGGTATAGGTATAGGTGTTGGTGTAGGTGTAGGTGTAGGTATAGGGGTTGGTGTAGGTGTAGGTGTAGGTATAGGTGTTGGTGTAGGTGTAGGTGTAGGTATAGGGGTTGGTGTAGGTATAGGGGTTGGTGTAGGTGTTGGTGTAGGTATAGGTATAGGTCTTGGTGTAGATATAGGTGTAGGTGTTGGTGTAGGTATAGGTATAGGTATAGGTGTAGGTGTAGGTGTAGGTGTAGGTGTTGGTGTAGGTATAGACTATAGATATAGGTATAGCCTATAGGTATAGGTATAGGTATAGGTATAGGTATAGGTATAGGTATAGGTATAGGTATAGGTGCTGGTTTAGGTATAGGTGTTGGTGTAGGTGTAGGTCAGGGGCGGCGCGTACGGGGGGGGGCCCTACTTTTTTGGCAGAAATATATGT
>NW_014577149.1:149879-152979 GCF_000485595.1 Priapulus caudatus | reverse complement strand
GGGGGGTCCGGACCCCCCCCCTTGCACGCGCAGAAAACGCATCTGAGGGGGTCTAATTTTAAAAATTTTCTGAGGGCCCCCCAGACCCCCCCTTCGCGTGCTCGCAACTGAGGTATGCGCGTGCAACGCAGAGCCGGTATACCGGACCGTACCCAGGGTACGTTCCGGCAGTAACCTGGGGTACATAGACCCTATGAGCGTTAGTTTTATGTATATATTTTATATAGTTCCTAGCTTTTATTCTTTTAGTTTAGTTTGCACTTTTGTTCTTAAGTATTTTTAATTAATAAATAGTTGCTGTATTCTTTATGTAATATCGTAGCAGCTTGGGTTTTTAAAGGCAGAACTGTTGTCAGCAACATGAAGATAAACTAAAGATAAAAGCTAGTCGAGTGATGTTATAAGTGTTTAAATATCATTCAGCAATGTTATTTTTTGACTATTACCAGGTACAAGAAAATGGAAATTTCTGTACGCCCTGAAAAAGATTCACTATTTCATATTCTTTATTCCTATTACAAGTATTCATATTGATCAACTATAGTGAAGTATATATAATTTGCACATGTACATAGACATGTACCAAATGGAAGAAAAACGGAAATAACACCTTTTAAATTTTCCACTGAAATGGAGCGATCTGGTGCACATCGAAAGGTGAAAATTTCTTTTTCAATTTTTGGCTCCCTGCCTTGGGAGGGGGGATCCCCCTCCCACACCCACCCCGCTCGGTCGCCTGGCTCCCTCACTCAGCCCCCCGGCATGGTCGCTTTATTCTCTCAATTGGGCCCCACACTTTGAAAACCGTGGCGCCGCCCCTGTAGGTGTTGGTGTAGGTGTAGGTGTAGGTGTAGGTGTAGGTGTAGGTGTAGGTGTAGGTATAGGTATAGGTGTTGGTGTAGGTGTTGGTGTAGGTGTAGGTATAGGTATAGGTGTAGGTATAGGTATAGGTGTAGGTATAGGTATAGGTATAGGTGTAGGTATAGGTGTTGGTGTAGGTATAGGTGTAGGTGTAGGTATAGGTATAGGTGTTGGTATAGGTATAGGTATAGGTATAGGTGTAGGTATAGGTGTAGGTGTAGGTGTAGGTATAGGTGTTGGTGTAGATATAGGTGTTGGTGTAGATATAGGTATAGGTATAGGTGTTGGTGTAGATATAGGTGTTGGTGTAGATATAGGTATAGGTGTAGGTGTAGGTATAGGTATAAGTATAGGTATAGGTGTAGGTCGGAATTCCGCTACCGGAATACCGTTAGGAATTCCGTAGGAATGCCGTACGGAATAACGTTTATGAACACAGGTGGTGTTATATTGACGCACATTATATTTCTCGGCAAGGGGTTTTTTGTGGGCAAGAGTATGTGCTGTACTAAGTGTAGTATAGCTTGGTGTTGTGGCATAGCTATATACTGTTTGTCAGTCATCACTATCAACTAGTTTTAAACTGTAACGCAAAGTCATCGGAACAGATAAATAAATGTAGTTTTTTCACCGAAATGTGTAGGGCTAATGTACTGAAGGAAACCGGTGGCTGATAATGTGTGTCGAATAGAAGATATTGTGTGCGTGTCAGTTAAATGTGTGGGCAGGTATAGTGAGTTGGCTGTCAATGCCGTAACGGTTATTAGTTTTTGCGTACGGTTAATAACACTATAGCAGACTCGCAGCTGCAAGTTTCACTTTGTTATAATCGGCTGAATATACGCGCATTGAGTTGTTTCATTAGGGAACACCCTACGTGGCATCCCTTAAAACAAACAGTCAAATAGTTAGACAACAGCGAGCGCAATGGTATTGAATATTTTTCAATTAATTATAGGCTCACTCGGGTGGTTAGGTTATTATTAGAAATATGCTTGTGGAAAATGCGGAAAGGTTATTGTTATGAATCGTGCACGTAGTCACTGCAATCACTCAAGGGAACGGTTACTGGTGTTATGTGTGAGCCGCACATTGAAAAGGGGCTTCGCACTCGCGTGTTCGATTTACGCACAGTATTATCAATTATTAATAACTACTCGTATAGAATTTGTCACAGATTTGAGACTTGGGTAGAAGCAAGAAGTAGATGTGCGTGCTTGGGGAAGCTGCGTCAGTCCGTGCGCACGTGCCGGTGTGTGTGCGTGTGCGTGCGTGCGTGCGTGAGTGCGTACAAGCGTGCGTGAGTGCATGTGTTGTGTGCGTCGGTGCGTGCGTGCGTGCGTTCGTGTGCGTGCGTTCATGTGCTTGAAGGTATCAGGAGCGTATAATGACAAATACGTATTTGTCATTATACAAAGCGTATTGTAGAAGTCAGTCTATATAGTAGCGTTATACAAGCGTCATTGTACAAAGCGTATTTGTCATTATACGCTCCTGAAGGTATGCAGATGCACTGTATGTGCGCATATATTTATATTTTTTTTATACTTATCATCTTCGACCTAAACCCATCGACTGACTCCCAGATGATCAATATATTAAACTGACAAACCGTCGCTGAGAGCCACAAAGCTGCATGGCCATAAAATAGAAAATGATTAAATTATTAATGAAAACGGTTTCATGCACGTTTTCCAACCCGCCGTATAACTTACATCGCAGGCCATGTGGCCTGGGTGCAATATAGGCGCGGCTGTTGTTCGGATAATAAAATTGTGTTTTAGTAATTTTATGCCCAGTCGTATACGTATATATTTGCATGGAATATTAACGCAGTGTTGGATTTATGGTGTCTCCCGAGAGCTGTGCGCTGTTCGAGTGTGTAGATATATGTGCACGGTTTCTTTATTAAATCTGCACCGGCTGAGCCATCGATCATATGCTCATTTCATGCAGAAACTACAAGAGTAAACTACGTAAATGTGATAAGTATATTACTAATTAACCATTTTGTTAGAATATTAAGTCAGAATTATGTCGATTACGCCTTATATACGCTTAATGTGATGAGTTCATAGATCTGGGGCATTATTTGGTTTTTGACATTTTAGAATCAACTAACGTGAATTGTGTGTGTGAAACGTGTGCGTGTGCGTGTGCGTGTGCGTGTGTGGTATATGTGTGCATGTGTGTGTGTGTGTGTGTGTGTGTGTGTGTGTGTGTGTGTGTGTGTGTGTGT
>NW_014577149.1:135988-149342 GCF_000485595.1 Priapulus caudatus | reverse complement strand
TGTGTGTGTGTGTGTGTGTGTGTGTGTGTGTGTGTGTGTGTGTGTCCCCTCTTTCATCTTCCCCTTCCACCCGCTCCATCTCTCTATCTATGTATCTATGTATCTATGTATCTATGTATCTATGTATCTATGTATCTATGTATCTATGTGTGTGTGAGAGAGAGAGAGAGAGAGAGAGAGTGTGTGTGTGTGTGTGTGTGTGTGTGTGTGTGTGTGTGTGTGTGAGTGTGTCGCCATGTGTCGACGTTATTGAACCATTAGCTGCATCGGTAGTTGGAGAGTGAAATTGGATGCCTTTAGATCAATGCGTCAATTCCATAGAATGAATGCTGTCTGTAATGATCTGTGGGCACGGCTCTCCCCGGCCAATATTGCACAACATGGTGTCATGAAATCTAGGTCATGTATTAACTGGCCGCCCATCGCTTATAATGTGGTATGAGTTCATAAGCTAATACGTGGGGTTTTCTATCGATTTATCGAAAAGCACGCTTTATTGTAAATCAATGTAGCCTACATCATTGTGCTTGTCGCATATAATGCCAATGCTTGGATCCTTTTGTATATACGTTCACCGATCATCGTATATTTCCTTTTCGTCATACGTGCGTTATATATATCAAGATTAATTTCCAGTGCTATAATATAGTAGCATGTATAAACTTAATGCTGAGAGAGCGATATATCGTGTTCACTATAGAAGTCACCATAAATATGCCCGATACTATACGATACTATACGCCATATTTGCCTGTTGTTTATGATTATATTCGCTTTAGTGGGTGCGTTAAATAAATACTTTTTCACCATGAATTACATATTCTGAAAACTGTGCATTGTGCTTAGGTGATGTAGGCAGCTATTAACGGCCGCCAGGGGTCTTATCTTTATTTAGCACAATGCCTGATGATATATATATATATACATATATATCGCCTTTCTTCAATTGTGAAATTTATGCACATTGAATCTTTAATTGTCTGTGGAGAAACAAACACTTTTTGAGCGAGACTCCCGGTTATTTGAAGTGTGTGTGTGCGTGTGCGTGTGCGTGTGCGTGTGCGTGTGCGTGTGCGTGTGCGTGTGCGTGTGTGCGTGTATATGCGTGCGTGCGTGTGTGTGTGTGTGTGTGCGCGTGTATGTGAGTGCGTTCGTGTGTCTGTGTGTATGCACAAAGCCTAGAAAAAAGACAATAAAGAATTACTAGTGCGTGTTCTTCGGCTTGCATTAGCTCATACAGCTGTTCTAATTACGGATTTCAATTGCGAAATATTTTATGTAGATTAAAAGCAACAGTTGCATTATGTCTGCGTAGGCGTGTCGTAGCTGCTCGCCTATGTTATTCTTAGACTCATGTGCTGCGCGGACGCCTTTATTTATCAGGAGTAAATAACTAATCTAAAAAATTGACATTTGAAATTATTTACTCCTGTCATATATATATATATATATCAAGTATATATACATACATATATATAAATATTGCTAGGAAATCGAGGAATATCTTACGTTTTAACTTGCTCTCATACACACTGCATTCCCGCGTCAATAGGCGCGTCTTCCGTGTGATCGATTCCACAGCGCTGCATGATCAGACTGTCGACTAGTGGCAGCTTTTCTTCCGGCGGTAGTTCTTTGTATCGGTGACCCAACAGATGTACATTGTAGAAGCAATCACTCGACCCCGAGGTGCCTAGGGCTTACATCACGTCATTCATTCCACACGTGTAATGCACATTGAACAGATGCCATGTTGGATGAGATCTATCCATTCCGTTGAAAAAAACCGAGAGACAACTATTGATATAACGGAGTAATTCAGTACGCGAGTTTCATGCACTTGAAATTCTACTGAACGATAATGTCAAACATATTCTATCCATGTTTTTTCTTGGTTGTGCGAACATTTATCCGATATCTAACTTTTCTGTAACTGAAAGGGCCAGTATACGCATAATATTATATGCGGCATGGCAAAACAAAAGAATGACGTAAATCTTAAAGGAAATATTTGATAAATTATTAAGTCAGTAATTAGAAGATACCCAATCTCTATATTGTAGCAAACGAATGCATTGCAATTGCTGAAAATTTTCTATAAAGGAGAAAACGGAGTCGTGAATAATTCAGCGTGAAGCAATTAATCGTAATGATGCTTTTGTGCCCTTCGTTATGTAACGTCGCAGCGTCTTTACCGCGCAGCCACTAGGGTATACTATTGTTACTTAAACACTGACAGCAGTGAT
Source organism: Priapulus caudatus (assembly GCF_000485595.1). Lineage (NCBI taxonomy): Eukaryota > Metazoa > Priapulida > Priapulimorpha > Priapulimorphida > Priapulidae > Priapulus > Priapulus caudatus. The sequence goes on along the minus strand of NW_014577149.1, from coordinate 147,096 downwards.
ACTATCAGGAGTGACTATTAATAAATTCTATTATTATTCACTCCTGATACTATTATAGTTACGTGTGAAGGTCGCAGTATTTTTATCGGTAGCCGTTTCTTCCGTTACATTATGTAAATCTTCATACCTCACAACTTTACCTTGCATGCATAACACAGGACGGCGGCTGCTAACATTGCGTGAAACGCGTTAACATTGCGTGTAGCTGCGTTCACACGAGATACACGGCCTCGCTGGTTCCGTATATTACGGCTAAATATCACAGCTAAATATTACGGCTACATACTAGCCGCGTGTGTATTACCCGCGTTCACACGTAGCAAGAAATCAGGTATTCAGCGTTCACGCGAGGCAAAATGCGCGGTCCAAGAAATACGGTATCTAAACAGATCCGGTATTTGATGTAAATACGCGGCTTCCCAGACCCCGAATAATTTGCCGTGAGAAATACCAGATCTCTTGGACCGCGCATTTCCTCGTGTGAACCCTAATGCTAGGGGCACACGAGCGATTTTTATCGCCCGATCGCGGCGATTAAAATTGCCAGCGAATTTAATCGCCCGATCACGAAGGGGCACACGTAGCGATTTTTATCGCCCGATCACGAAGGGGCACACGTGACGTAGCGAATTTGAGAGCGTACGCGTACGCCACTCGACAGAACATATTAACATGCACATGATATCCAACAACACGTCTCCGAATTGGTTTTAGAAAAAATCGATCGGGCGACCAAAATTACGCCGGTCCGGCGCGACACGATGCGACTAATAATCGCCCGATCAGCCGCGAAAATATTTCTAAACATTTTGGATAACGGCGATTTCGAGGTCGGCTGGAATTAAAATTGCGATCCGACGTGAGAGGTGGCACCAAAGCGAACGTGAAGGGCCACCGACGTTTTTTCGAGAGCGATTTAAATTCGCCGGCGATTCGTGGGCATAAAACATCGCTCGTGTGCCCTACCATAAAATCACCGTATTTCCTGAACGCCGAGTTTATATAAGACTCGGTCCGCGTACGACCAGTTCCAGTGTAACGCAAGTGGAACTTGTGCGAGCGCGGACCAAGTTCTACTTATTTTATCGGCATTGCTGCGCATTGCATTGTTTTATTTCGCATTGTTCGCTTGATTGTTTAAAGTAGCCTCGCAGCCTCCGCAAATACCGTATTTCTGGAGCCGCGAATCAGCGCGTGCCAACGCTCGCCGCCGTATTCTCTCGGCGCGATTTTTTTCGCCTATTTCGCATATACCGTATTTCATAAATACGAGGTCTCGTGTGAACGAGGCTAATATCTAACTGACTTTGGCAGGAAAAGACGTGTTTTATTGTACCGCGCCGATATTGAATTTGTTTAAATCTACTATAATTATGTAAAAGGATAGTTTATCAGTATTTCACGCGAAACGACCGTATCTACATCAAATGTGTATTAAACTGTTTACTTTAACCAGACTTTGGCAGGAAAATACGTGTTTTATTGTACCGCGCCGATATTGAATTTGTTGAAATTTACTATAATTATGTAAAAGAATAGTTTTTCAGTATTTCACGCGAAACGACATCAAATGTGTATCAACTACATCAAATGTGTATTACACTGTTTTAATAGACATGCATACATAATATCAGGAGTAAGTAATGACAAAGGCAATTTGTCATTATTAACTCCAGATAATATCAGTAGTGAATAATTATAGATTATTATAATATAATCTATTATTATTATCATTATTATTATTATTATTATTATTATTATTATTATCTATTATTATTAACTCCTGATAACATACATAGCCATGATTTCGAAATTATTTACGGTAAAATAGCGCGAATTTTCGTAGTTATAGCTAGCGGGGTATTCAAATGATGTTCTGCGACCGTGACAGTAACACGAACCTTCGAGATGAGAGAATACGATAGATAGCGTGATATTTATGCGATGAGTGAGGCCCGAGATGCCTCACCGTCTGTATAACTTCTAACCAGGCCAAATAGGGTAAGCCGAATTCGGCGTATTAACCCTACCAACAGATGCATACTGCAGCATATAAACTCACCATAGTACGCTATAATAACGATGTATAGTTAAGAATGCGAGCCCATATAGGGGCTGTCCCGAGAGAGAACGGATTTAAGTGTATAATGCACGATGAATTGAAAATGTGACGGACGAGCTAAAACATGGTCTAATCACGTCACTCATCACTTTGGAATCGCGGCTGCTGATACCGTTCGGGCTATAGTACTCTCTATACAACGACAGATGCAAGATGAGTCCATCCGACCTGCCTTGAAACAAGATAGATGAGTCAGTATATAGCTGAAAGGAGAGAACAATGCAGACAGTAATGGAGAGACGGGACGGACAGAAAACCAGGAACGGAAGTCAATATGTAGTCCTAATAGGTAGTCTGTAGCATGATGTATACTACACTGTGGTCTATCTACAGTCATTGTGTGTGTTTAATCTGTGTACGTCACGAATTTCTAGCACCAGTAAGTAGTATATTTGTGTGTCATTTATACAAAATAAAATGTATGAAAATACAATTAGTGTTTCTGTTTACTTTTCATGCGTATATACCTTCTTTATACTCCCTAATTTGCCGGTGCATTCGATGTAACCAAACGCTCGACACACATACAACTGCCATTAATTCGAAACTCTTGCGTGGCGCCCAGACGCAGCTAGCCGATATAGCGAACATCTGCGGTAAACGAGGCATTGGCAAAATTTTTGTGGCAGCCATGGAAATGCCTTGTAAACTTAAGCGGGAGTTTCTAATATAAACTTCATTCTGCATTTTTCTCCTTCGTTTTCTTTCCAATGCACTAAATTGAACTGGTTTGCCCACCATTGTTTATCGTTTAGTTGATCTAGCGTGAAGGGGGATGTCGCAAACATTTTTGTTGGCAGAAATTAAAAAAACACAAATAGCATTTCGCAGTTATATTTATAATTTTTCCAAATATTATACACATAAACATATATTTTTTATTTTTTATATATTCTATATTCTATATGGCTAACACAAATCAAAACAGAAATTGTTTGGGCACCACTTGGTGCACCATACACAAATCACGATGACATTGACCACAGCAACCAGTGCAGCAACCGAGAGACGCCAGTATCTGTACAGTACTGGATAAATAGTGTTAATAACACTAATTGAAATCGTCAGGATTTTTACAAATTTAACCAACGTAAAAACATTTTTATCAGGTGAGAGTTTGAGGATATATTTAGTAAGGTTAGTACTAACTTTTGATGTAAAAAAATTACAAAAATAAGGTTTCAACTATAAATTTCAGGAGATTCGTGACGTAGACACTTTAAGTTAATTTATAGTCAAGTTCATTGTGAATTTCGTTAACCTTTTGGGGGGATTTGAAAACCTATACATTTTCGGAATCTGTATAGTATAGGCAATCAAAAAACCAATGTTTACAATTTGCCGGAAGCATGCATGGCGGCCATCTTGGATTTTCAAAATGGCCGCTTTTAAAATGGGTGTTTCTCAATATCTCAGCACCCAGGTGGCATAGAGTTATGATTTTAACGGCTAAACATACATTTTCAAGGGTGAGGAAGCCAGTGGTACAAAGTAAAATAAGCTAAACATAACCACAAAGCAGATTATTATATTCATTTTATTATAAAATATTTTCTAAATGGCTCAGAACTTCTACATGTAGCAAGTCAAACCTCTAGTATGTCTAGGCAGCTTCTTGCACAACTAAACTTCAATATCATGATAGCATGACAAAATAAGTGTGATATAGCAATATCTTTGATATATAGCAGAATCTTTACACATCATCATCATCACTGTCACTGGTCGGCAACAGGTCATTCCTAGAGTCCTCATCATTCGGGCACTGAGTGCTGCACTGGCAGAGGTCTGTGCATGATAAGTTATTGGACCTGCAAGAGCATCGAGATGTTGAACAGTCTGCTCTGCACTGGCATCTCACCATCTCAATGATGGCCTTGGGGGCTGGGAGGACCTCAGTTGTGATTGGTTTCACCTGATTAGCTGCTGTGTCCTTGTAGAAGCCATGCTGCAGCGGATCCAGGAACTGCTGCTGAGCAATGCTTGCTTGACCCCATACTGTGGCATGGATCTGGACTCTGTGGATGTGCTGTTTGAGAGCACCAAGGGTCGGAGGCAGCTTGTCACTTTCAGCCATACGCTTGCAGAAAAGATGCCATCGCAGCTCAGGAATGCTCGCAATCTGGATGCCCTTTGGTGCGTATGCAGCACAGACGAATGTAGCCAGCGTTGACAGCAGCTCTTCAGTGACTTCAGCGGCATCTGAAAGCATCTGCAGAGCATTGATGACTTCTCCGCCTCCTTTGAGGTAGACTTGCAGCCAGGTTGCCTTGCCTATGCGAGAGAACCTCTCAGTGTTGGCTGCCCCCGTGAATGCGTGGAAGGCTGGCAAAGCCTTTGCTCTTTCTGGACCTAGATCTGTCTATATTGGCTGCACTTGGACCACTCCGGAAGCCATCGACATGAACGTGTTTCTCAGCAGAAGGTCATAATGTGCTATGATCCGCACCAGAACATCAGTGTCTGGGGAGCAGCCCACCAACTCTGCATCAGGTGGGTTCCTCTGTGATTCCAGCACTGCATGGTAGATCAGCAGTGTGTCCGCCTCTTTGTGATTATTGTCCTCGATTAGCAGCTCGCTATTGCTCCTAGTACGTCCTGCGGCAGATGCGATAACCAGCTTTGACGAGTCTTGGTTGTACTCCAGGGTTTTTGCTGCCAGATACTCAGTCAGATCAGCCTTCGTTTTGACGTGGGAAAGGAACCGGCTCATTGGCATGTGCTTGATGCTGGTGTCATCTCTGATCTGATATTGGATCGGATCCTTCCCTTGTCTGTGTTTCTTCCTTGTGGTAATCTTTATTGAATTAGCCTTGTATGTGTCAAACGCCAGAATAATCTCATTACAGTCTCTTGTGAGAGACATCAGTCTGGTATTGAAGCATTTACTGAGGTCGTTCACTGTCACTACCGTGGTTGGTTTCTTTGTCAGCTTCTGCACGACTACCATACCGTCCACCAGTGCAATTTTTCGACTTGGATGAGGATCTTTAGTGGGTGTGCAGTCCATGGTTTCTGGATCCACTACATCGCGATGTAGTACACTTGCATCATGCAGCTGCTGCTGCTAATCTTTATCGGGTGGTTCTGCTGTTCCCAGCTTTTCAAGGAGGTATATCAACTTTGCCTTGTCAATACATGGCAGCATTGCCTCGTTTGCCGCAAACAGTGCCCTCGGTGGCAACGTGAACTCATAGTTGCCGATGATTTGTTTCTGGTCGATGTCTCGGTTTGACCTGGCAAGGACCATCAGCCTTCCGTACAGATCCTTGGTCTTCTTCAGATCTACAGTCTTGTCTCTAAGTTTCACACTGGTTTTGTTGTTGCCAGACATGAACATCTTGTTGTTGTGTTTCTTCACTGGTGCCCAGAGGCTGACGTCCCCATTGATTCGCTCTGGCACGTACTCTTCACACAACTTCTGCCCAGTGACATCAGTGTTCAGGATCTATGGCACGTACTTGTCTGGGATGTAGGCATGTGTGATCAGATTGTGCAGCTGGTCACCTTCAGTGGCAAATGGATTGCCACGAATCAGGATCGCAGCCTTGATCTTGTCGATTGCGTCATGCTCCCTCTTGACTGCACTTGGTCTAAGGTCATGGTGCTCTGAGACCTTGCCAGCTTCCACATCAAACTGACTCTTAAACTTGCTCGACAGGCATGACAGTTCTGGTGCAGCCATGAAGAACCTCTGTCTAGCGTTGGCGTTGTTGGAGATGCCAATCAGTCCAGAGTGAATCTTCATCAGCTTGTTCAGATGTTTGCATGCGTGGTCGGCAAAAATGGATACAAACGGGATCTCGTTCTTGGTGACGAATATGTTTCCAGCTTCCAGTTCCCTCCAGGTATTGGGGTGGTCTGTTCTCAGGTCATACATGTCTGCGATGTACCGAGGCCAGAGTCGCTTGTACTTGATCCGGTTCATAGCAAAGAACATCTTGCTCAGTGCTTCTTCAGCTTCGAGATGGAGCACCAGGTCAGCGTTTCGGGATGCCGCCACGAAGAACAGAATTGTCTCCACTCGGTGTAGGTAGTTCATCATTGATTTGAACATAGCATTCTTGGATCTCTGGGCCTCCCAGTCCTGGAATGTCTTCAGCACTTCAGCGTTGGTCAAGGCTTGAAGGAAGGTGATGTTGGCATGTTTCACGGATTCAGCGCTTTGTGATTATGTGTAGGTTATTTTACTTTGTACCACTGGCTTCCTCACCCCTGAAAATGTATGTTTAGCCGTTAAGATCATGACTCTAGGCCACCTGGATGCTGAGATATTGAGAAACACCCATTTTGAAGGCGGCCGTTTCGAAAATCCATGATGGCCGCCATGCATGCTTTCGGCAAATTGTAAACATTGGTTTTCTGATTGCCTATACTATACAGATTCCAAAAATGTATAGGTTCGCAAATCCCCCCCAAAAAGTTGACGAAATTTAATATCTGGACATAATGAACTTGACTATTACTAATAAAGTCACCATCGTTATATATCGCATTTAACAAGTCTCACTCTACATCTCTACGACTGCTGCAAGCTCTCTTGCACGCTACATACTACGGCAAGGGCTAGTATCTCTACTCTGACACGATTCTACAAGATCATGAAGCTATCAATCTTAAAACCACACTATAACCGTATATTTCAAGCGTGTTTGACTTTTGGCCAACTCGTAGTTGTATCAACAACGAAAATGTATTCAATCCAGAAAATACATTTTATGTCATCATCTCTGATCATTTCTCATCTACCGTTTATCTTTTTCTTAATAATTTGGCGACCTGTGCAGTGTTTGCCCCGCCTGAGTATTGGCGCATTTCTCATGTATACTGTAATAAAATCTGTTGTGCTGCTATCCCGGCTTTACAGAAACTTTACTGCCTGAAAGTTCACGTGTGCATGGTAATAAGAAAGATCGAATAAAATATCATAAGTGTGAAATATAAAGGTAAACATGTATAGAATTGTGTGTTTTATATAAACATATTGTTTCTAATAAACTTCAGCAGATAAAAGGGTTTCAAATAAGCAAATATTTCTAATTTTTAAGTGACATATTGCATAATCAGTTTCTTTCTATTACTTACGTAGTTTTCCTGAGGTATTTAATTTACTCGTTACTATATTATTCGGTAAAATCCCGTGTATTGAAATATATTGCTGCAGTATTGATTCTCAACGGTTCATAATCAACAGTCTTGAGCCTTTCAATGAAAACTGTAGCTTTTTACTTTAGTTCCCCGCTGTGTGCCCGCCGGGGTTTAATCAAACACACTCACACACAACACGTCGCGTGCAGTTGCTATATTTGTACGTTGAGATTGGTATCCATTGAACCCACGTAACATAAGTTGTTTTTTTGATATTATTTGCGCCACCTCGTTTATGGGGTGTAAATATCACCTAGTTACACCAACGATCGCTTTCCAAGCCATTCTGTGAGACGCTATGTCGCACGCTTGTCGATATCTGTCCTTACAGCTTACGCGCATACAGCACTATATATTCGAGATGGAAGAGTTCACCGCATGCCGAACAACGATACACCTCGCATCCGACGCAAAAAAAAAAATATGGCTTAGAATTGGTCAGTGTAATTAATCACTCTTGTCTACGTGCGCAAATGCTCGGGCGTGGGAAGGGTTTTCTTCTCGCGTAATTATCGTTGAGAAGTTCCATTCACGTGCAGCTGAGACATACGCGTTCGCGCATGAGTCTAATTGACATGCACATATTCTCTCACTCTTCAGGATCGAAAGGGCTTCCATGGCTAATAATGGATGTTAATGGCAAACTTGTAGGTGCTCGAGCTATGATGAGAGGTCGCAGAATGTCTGCGATGAGCGTATTCTTAAGATCGTAGGCGAGAGTCATGATGAAACATTGTCACAAAGGGTAAACAAGTCTCACATTTCTGAATGCTTTTCTATATCATCAGATCAGAAGTTTATCAATAGACTATACACTACAGACAATAGACTATTGATAGACTCCTGATCAAATGAGATGAAAAAATAGACTTGTTAATATATAACAACGAATATATTCTCTATATGAGTTTAATTTTCTTGTGTAAACTATTGCGTTTCAAATAGTTACGACTCGAACATTTCGGAGCCTGGTTGAGACTGTCTCTGACCAAATATTTTTATTTTCTAGGAATTCGATTTTACAGAATAAAACGTCAAACTAGAACTCGTATCTATGTATAAATAATAGTTCTGATATCGCTTCCCTATCGCGCGCGCGCATGCGCTTGAAAGCGCTTGTCATTGTTTCAACCGCACCGCGTTGATTTCTCTTGTTTACGCGACGCGTTGCCTTCGCCGCTGAACTTTGTTGAAACCGCTGCTCGACATTAAGCATCTGAGTAGCACTTTGTCTGCTAGCCGCCCCTGCCCCCCTCCCCGTCTCACGGTGACGAAGCCATCATGGCTAGCTGACCTCATTGCTGGCAGCGCAATGAGCGGAGTCGTCGCAGGTCGGAATCTTTTGGTTCGGAATCGATTCGGCCTTTCACTAGTCAAGTGCTGATCGAGTGCACATGCGTGCGTGTGTGCGCGTGCGAGATTCCGTGTATGCGCGCGCGCGTGTGTGTGTGCGTGTGTGTGTGTGTGTGTGTGTGTGTGTGTGTGTGTGTGAGTGAGCGTGCGTGTGTGTGCGTGCGTGCGTGCGTGCGTGCGTGCGTGTGTGTGTGTGTGTGTGTGTGTGTGTGTGTGTGTGTGTGTGTGTGTGTGTGTGTGTGTGTGTGTGTGTGTTGTGTGTGTGTGTGTGTGTGTGGTGGTGTGGTGTGTGTGTTGTGCGTGTGTGTGTGTTTGTGTGTGTGTGTGTTGTGTGTGTTGTGTGTGTGAGTGTTGTGTGGTGTGTTTGTGTGCCGTGTGTGTGTGTGTGTGTGTGTGTGTGTGTGTGTGTGTGTGTGTGTGTGTGTGTGTGTGTGTGTGTGTGTGTGTGTGTGTGTGTGTGTGTGTGTGTGGTGTGTGTGTGTGTGTGTGTGTGTGTGTGTGTGTGTGTGTGTGACGTCTAATTTTCGTATCACAACAGTGGGTCAACAGCCTGCATCGGAAACTCAACTTGTATCGGCAGGGAATTAAAGGCTAGGGAAGGTGGGGCAAAACCAGGATACCATCTTTTACCGCATCAAAACACACCAGTAGTCGGTTGATCTAAAAACAAGCGACGAAACATAAAATGCAGATGGCAACGGCTAAGCTATATCGTAAACACAGATCCATAGCCTATTTTACTGTTTAACTAAAATTTTGAATTCGTGGTTTCGCTATGTTGTGGTATAGACCGAACGGTATCAGCTAGCAGCCGTGACTCAAAAGTGACGGTGACGTGATTAGACCCCTTTCCGGGCATATATACAGAGCTGTTTTAGCTCGTCCGTCACATTTTAATTATACATCGTTGTTATAACGCACTATGGTGAGTTTATATGCCGCAGTATGCATCTGTTGGCAGGGTTAATACGCCGAATTCGGCTTACCCTACATTTTGCCACATTCGATGTCATACTTAAAAGTCGGCGAGGCTTATCGGGCCTCACTCATCGCATAGGTATCACACTATCTATCGTATTCTTTCCTCTCGACGGTTCGTGTCACAGTCACGCCGCACAATAAAATTTAAATACCATGCTATCTATAACTACGATATTACACGCTTGGTGCTCGGCAATTCGCGAGCTATTTTACCGTTAAAAATATTTCCGAACTCGTGGCTATGTATTCAGTGATTTTGCGATGTAGCTTACCCTGTCGTCGCCGTGTCATCTCTCGTTCTTTTTTCTTTCTGTGACTTTTTCTTCATCTGCTTCTGCTGTTAGTTCCTCCTTCTGTTAGGTTCCTCTGCTTCTACATCTTCGTCTTTCATTGCTGGGCTGGTCATAAAAAGGATACATCGGGGCAGCTATACTAACAGCATGCACCTCGTTTACTAGGCTCGCTGCTCTCAGAGAGATATACCTCGTAATGCCGGCAGCGCCTATATCTCACCGTGAACGAAATGTATGTATATATATACATAATATTTATTATATATATATATATATATATATACCTAATAAACGATGGGCCGTCGGTCAAACAAGACACATGCAGTTCGACGAGCCAGTGGTCACCCGGCACGCATGCAGTCCGACGGGCCGTCGGTCCGGAGAATTGGCGACGTCTGCAGGTTTACACGCTGATAAAACCCGCATCGGTAAATGACATCTAACGCAGCGCGTCATATTCCTCAACGACACGCACTATCTGAGGGTCGCCGACCGAACCGTCGTCTTTCTCACCTTCTATATCTAACGTCACGGCTAGTGATGCGGGAGACTGCAAGAGCTGATAAGTGCGTGGCTAACCTGATCCTCGTTTTTTTGCTGCTGTCCGGCAATTTCTCTCGCTACTGTCCGGTTACTGGAACCGATGGTCATTATCAGAGATTTCCTCTGCAGCCTCGGCATGACCTCTCTTGCTCGCGCACGAGAATAGTTTCGAGCTTTGGTTTATTTGGTTAAAAAGAATTGCGTTTTGAGTTCGTCTTGATTCGCATCGATCCGTCTCACTATTTGATTCAGTGACTGTAACTATATGGCTCGATTTCGCCCGTTTCCGTTTAATCCGGATCCGGCGTTGCGTTCGTGCTTCCTCCAGCGGCCGGCTGGCTGCTTACCTTCATGTATCAAATGTGTCGCTTGTTTGTCATTCGTTACCGAGTAGCAGCTGACGTACAGGTATTCGAGGAGGTCGTAGTATGTCTCTGCATGTTAAATATGTGGGTCAGAATGCGATGCGTGCGCTAATTGCACGCGCACGTACATCCTGCAGTAGCCTCTCTCCTAAGCGACATAATTGGTCTAGTTTAGTCATCACAGAGACATTGACTTGGCCTTCTTCGCAGGAGAAAATCTCGCCGCTTTCGTTATCTGTCTTTTATAAGCGCGGGAGAGGGTGAATATTCAGTTCCATTCACGCACTCTGATTTCGTTCGATT
>NW_014577149.1:123488-130988 GCF_000485595.1 Priapulus caudatus | reverse complement strand
ACATGGGGCTCTTGTTACATGACGACTGCGGCCGAACGTGACGTACGCGAGTTAGTTTGCTGTGCATTCAGGCAAGGCGGAGTCGTGAAGACGACGGCGGCTAGCAATGGTAGAAATAATTTAACTTTGAGCAAAACGCTGCGTTCATCTATTATTCACTCACCGAATCTGTATTGCGGATAATGTTGAAGTTGTTTAGGGTTTCTATTATCCTCCTCCTCTTCCTTCCCGCAATGCTGTTCTGACTGCGTACAGAACAGGCCATGCGTTTACTTTTTAATGTGTGCGTACAGTTGTTACCGTTATGCAAATCCGGTGCGAAGTGTGCACGAAACATAATTTTTCCATTTTGCGTACGCGCTTCGAACGCTATGTGCTCGCTCGTCCGCCATCCATCGAGCCTACAGGCATTTTTCTCAACCGATCCTCCATTTTTTGCAAGCGCGTTTCCGAGTGAGGAATATAATTTCATAGGCGGCTTTCGAAGCATGGGTTCGTTAGGAAATTAAATTGCGCTCAATAATTAGGCTTCATTTTAAATGTCACCATTCTTAATACCTGCCGCTGCGGCGGGGGTGTCAGTTAAGTAACGTGGCGCGGCATTTCGAGCGCGGATGTAATCTGCGTGGGAAGCTGTGTGGCAAGCGCAAAATCCCCCCCCTCCGTCATGTCTCGTTCTACCGAATCGTTATCCGAGCAAAGTGTGTTTTTTGTTGTTGTTCGCAGCGTGTTTGTTCTGCGAGCATTCTACGATTTCGCGCGCGCGCTGCAATTACATTACCTCTTCATCCGCCTCGATGACGTCACGTCGTTCCTGCATGTGTGGCATTTCGTCACCAGGCGGCCGTGACACGGGCTAATCCGGGATTGGGAAGCCAGTCCGCGCTTCGTGAGGCTTCTCCGGCAGGCATCGCACGATGGGCGGCGATGCGATCGCGCTGGCCGCCCGCCGCCGCGTGCGCGCTGTCAGCGTATCAGCGCACCGGAAGGCTAAGATGCTGTCCCGATTTATGCTAAGAACATAATAGCATTAGCGCGTCTCCTCGGAGGAAAGTTCGGAGTTTCGTTCGCGTTCGGAGAAAACTCGCGCGGGAAACTCATTAGACGCCCGTCTCTGGTTCCCTTGTTAGCGAAGACAGCCGAGGAGATTTTGTTATCGAATTCGTTTAATCGCGTCCACGGTGGTGTAGATAGCGCGTGCAGACGTTGACACGCATATGCCGAGTAATGGCGGTAAATGGAGGGCTTATCCGCGCCACTATTATTTCACTGCGCGCATTAATCCCGGCAGGGCGTGCGAAAATATGCGGTGCTCAGTATGATACTTACAATAAACCAACAGAGCGTCACATATTAAATGCGATGTCAAGACATAATAACTTTAATCGACATCCGGATAACACTGTCGACGCTGGCATAGCATCGTGGGCAAATTTCGCCGGGTCTTATAGAGGGTTGACATAAGTGTACCTTGTGATCGCTAATGGGCGTTTCATCGACCGATTTTTATTCCGATACGCGGTAAGCGCATTTTTTCTAGCACGATTTTGACTCGATAACCGCTTTCAATTTCCAGCAGCCGAGCAGGAACTGCTGAGCCGTCGCGCGATTATCTTCCGTGATTAGCGTAACCGTCGGCACGGAAATTATGTCTCGGACTTCGTAATTATCCGTCAGTAGTTACCGCCACTATAGACGTTCGGGCGGCCCACTCAGCCGCCCCACCTTAAAAAGACCCGAGAAAGAAAGAGGCTGAGCCCCTCGCGCAAGAACAACTTTTGCTAATTCCGGATCGGCGTTTTCTTCGTGTTCGGTGTGCGGTTCCGCTCAGATCCGTGCCTTATGCCGCCGCTGCGCTGTAACCTGTAAGTCTGGCATTCCGCTCGGTTTCATTAATATCAGCTTTGCGGCTAATTCATTGGTCTCCGGTAACAACGCTCGACGCTCAGCCAAGTCTTGTCGAAAAGCGACTCGGTCGCTCGACTGTACGCGCACGGTCTCTGTGTGCGTCGTGTGGACATGCCAACGACTATGAATGGGTGACGATATATGAATATGACCAGGAGCGTATAATGACAAATATATTTGTCATTATACGCTCCTGATATAACGTATAATTCACATGAATGTATTATTAAATTTCATCCATACGTGATGATAGTGTGTCTTCTAAGCAAACGAAATATATATATATATATATATAATATGTGTGTGTGTGTGTGTGTGTGTCGTGTGTGCTGGATGTGTGTGTATGTGTGTGTGGTATGTGTGTGTGTGTGTGATGTGTGTGTGTGGGTGTGTGTTGTTGTGTGTGTGTGTGTGGTGTGTGTGTGTGTGTGTTGCGTTGTGTTGTGTGAGCTGCTTACTGGCTATGTTGACGAAGCTGCTGTGAGATTACGTCCGGTATTGCGCTGGCTCGTAAAAGCGCGTTACGCTGATTAGTCAGACATAATGTTGATTACGATCGTCTGCTACGGTATTATCTCGGCACGTCTACAACAGTCGTACGTACGTACCTACGTGCATATACCCACGCACATATCTATACGAAATTGATGAGAAAATGCTGCAGTGGTTGAGCGTGTTATATACCGTGGCGATATCAGCGGTGATTCACCTAGACGCTTAGTACACGCAATCTGCTTGCATCTGTGACATGTTCAGCAAGCAGCTATGACGAGTATGAGATGTGCGCCTGGCTATCGCAACATTTGTCATAGATTCGTAAACTCTACGAGGAATATAGTGATAGCTGTATGGACCGTCTTTGACATACGTAGCTTGTAATCTGATTGAGCGCCTATAGGCAATTGATGAGGCAAGGCGATTCAAATTTGATCGCCTTATTCTTACATTCATCGCTCACTTCACTATTATCGTTCATAGCCTGTTTATTCCTTCATAGCCTGTCGCTTATTTTTTTGCACAGCAGTCTGATCTGCATATAAACATTTAGGGTAAACATTGGGGAAATTATAATCGCTGCTCGAAGCATATAGTAAACTAGCTGATACTATATTTACATGTTAGGCGTTAGTCGAATTAGGTAAAATTCGCATCGGATACCACGTAAACAATTAGCATATTCTAAACACGTTCCAAAATTGCACTTATTCTCATTAACTATACTAACTATTTGCCTAACTGACCAGCGCGCAGTATAGTCAGGTCCCTTAGCTTCATGATCGTTACAGAGCTAACAAAAGCATCAGAAGCTTCGGCAGCAGTTGTAGCCTACTAATAAATAATTAGAGGGGGTGCCCATGTAGAGATATGTTCTTAGAAGTGCAATTCAGGAATAATTAAATGTTTGAACGCGCGCTGTACGTGGCCGATTCATAATACAGCTGCTGTTAACCCCCCCCCGCGTGCGGCATACGTGATTGCGGCTATAGGCGGCATGAAAGTGTATTAACTCTCATATCTCGCAAACGAATTGAGCTACATTTCTAGAAATCTAGATACATATAAACACATGTTTTAGTCCCGTGAATTTGGAGTTTATTGAACCACGAATAGTTTAATTAATTACCAAACATATACGCACGGTATCGCCCAGAGTTACATTTTCTAAAATTCTAGATACATATAAACACATGCATTAGCTATTGTTTCTGTAAATTTTGAGTTTGTTAAAGCACGAATAGTTTAATTAATATACGCACGGTATCGCCCGTAGACTAATATATACGCGCGGCTATGGCCCGTAGGATAGTGTACCAACTCTAATATCTCGCGAAGGATTTGAGTTACATTTTCTACAATTTTAGATACATATAAACACATGTTTTAGCTATGGTCTCTGTGAATTTTGAGTTTGTTAAAGCAAGAATAGTTTAATTAATTACCAAACATATACGTACAGTATTGCTCATAAGCTAAGATATACGCGCGGCTATGGCCCGTAGGATAGTGTACTAACTCTAATATCTCGCGAAGAATTTGAGTTACATTTCTAAAATTATAGATACCTATAAACACATGGCTTAGCTATGGTCTCTGCGAATTTTGAGTTTGTTAAAGTACGAATAGTTTAATTAATTACCAAACATATACGCACGGTATCGCTCATAGGCTAATATATACGGCCACATTGAAAATGCGTGTTTAAAAAAGAAACGAGACGGTGGACGGCCAGGTAGAAACATACAAGTGCAGTCTGTATACGCGGTGCAGGATGACGGTTACTCAAAGGAGCCCATTTTACACCATTCGAATTTGGGTACAGTTAAGCACAGCTCACCCATCTATGTACATCCCAGGATTGAGGAAGAGAATTTCAGTATGGAGCTGGATACGGGAACGTCAGTGTCGATCATCTCGGAGAGGGACTATAGAAACTCCCAGGAACTGATAGTGTTAACCTCGAGAAATCAGGTAACATCTTGCGCGCATATTCCGGTCATCAAATTAAATCAATCGGGAAGCTACATGTTACTGTTCAACTAAATAGACAGGAGGAGAAGTTGGACTTGCTAGTTGTACCTACAGATGACCCAAGGTTGTTTTGTAGGGACTGGCTGGCCAACCTGCGCATGAATTGGCAAAAAGTCAAGTCGCTCAAGGCACTATCGACCAATAGCTCCAAGACACTGGAATCGTTATTGGAGGAACACAAGGTAATATTCCAGCCCGGAATTGGAAAACTGAAAAACATCCAGGGTTCCCTCACTTTGGAAAATGATGTGAAGCCTCGATTTCACAAAGCTAGGACAGTGCCTTACGCGTTGAAGTCCAAGATCGAAGACGGGTTACAAAACCTACAGCAAGAAGGTATAATCGAACCAGTCGAACACAGTAAATGGGCCACACCCATCGTACCGGCAGTAAAAAAACGGACAAATCCGCATTTGTGGAGACTACCGCATGACACTGAACCCAGTTATGTGTGTAGATAAGTATCCCCTACCGAGAATAAAAGACATCTTTGCTAGTTTGGCGGGTGGACAAAAATTATCCAAGATTGACCTAACCCAGGCATATCACCAGATGAAAATGGACGGGCAGTCGAAGAACATGCTGGTTATGAACACGCACAAGGGATTGTTTTGTTACAACCGCCTGGTTTTTGGTGTGTCAAGTGCATCTTCACAGTGGCAGAGAGCGATTGACCAGGTCCTACAGAACGTTTCATTCACACAATGTATGCTAGATGACATCATTGTTGTCCGGTTGTTCGGATGATAAACACTTGAGCAACCTGAAGATGGTGTTTGAACGGTTGGAGTCATACGGACTCAAGGCAAACTTGGATAAGTGTGAATTTTTCCAAGACAGAATTAGTTACTGTGGACACGAAAAAGATGCACAAGGATCGCACAAGTCTTCCGAGAAGCTCCGAGCGGTGAGGGATACAAGGAGGCCCTAGAGCGGGACAGAGGTTCGTGCTTTTCTCGGTCTCGTGAATTATTACCACCATTTCTTAGAGAACTTGTCGACGGTTGCGGCACCATTGCATGATCTGTTGCATGACGACAAACAGTGGGAATGGACCCCTCTGTGTGAAATGTCATTTCAGCAAATCAAGGACATGATATGCTCTGAAAAGGTACTGTGTCACTTTGATCCGTCACTACGAATGAAGGTAGCGTGCGATGCATCACCATATGGCATTGAATGTGTACTCACGCACGTGTGTCCCGACAACACAGAGAGACCAATAGCGTTTGCGACGCAAACGTTAAACAAAGCCGAGAAAGGGTACTCCCAAATAAACAAGGAAGCTTTGGCCTTGTATTGGGGTGTTCGGAAGTTCAACACGTACCTGTACGGACATAGGTTCACGCTTGTAACGGACCACAAGCCATTACTCGGTATATTCAACCCGTCCAAAGCCCTACCCGTCATGACAGCTGTAAGACTGCAGAGGTATGCGGTGTTTTTGTCCAGTTACCAGTACGACATTGAGTACAAAAGCTCCAAGAAGCATTTGAATGCTGACGCGCTCTTGCGGCTTCCACTGGCGGAAGTGGATACGTTCGAAGGAGACAGTGACCCAGTTGACATTTTCTATACCACACATTGGGAGGGCATTCCAGTGTCGTGTGAGAAAATCTGTACAGAAACGAGACGTAATCCAGTTTTGTCACAAGTGTTGGATTTTGTCGTGAGCAGACATTTTCCTGATCAAAAGAACAGCAATACGCACTTGGCAAATTTTTTGGCACGCAAGGACGAGCTTAATGTGCATCAAGGGTGCCTTATGTGGGGAAACCGGGTGATTGTCACTGAATCGCTGCGATCCAGAGTTCTGGACGAGATACATTCAGGGCATGTTGGCATTGTCAAGATGAAAATGCTAACGCGCTTCTATGTGTGGTGGCCACACAATGACAGAGACATTTAGACAATGTGCAAAGCATGTAGGGGGTGGGTCTCAAGGCAGAACACACCGCCAGCTTCACCTGTTTGCTTGGAGCACCTTGGTATCGGTTACATATCGATTTTGCAGGCCCGTTTAAAGGAGCGATGTTTCTGATAGTCGTGGATGCCTATTCGAAGTGGCCGGAAGTATTCCATATGCAGAGTACGACTAGCACAGCCACAATCAACCAATTGAAAACCTTCTTTGCACGTCAGGGGATTCCAGTTGAGCTTGTCTCGGACAATAGTCCTCAATTTCGTTCAGAAAAGTTCAAGCAGTTCACGACGGCTAACGCAATTTGTCATACGACGTCGGCGCAATTTCATCCGAGAACAAATGGCCTGGCAGAGCGGTTTGTCCAAACGTTCAAACGTGCCATGAATGCAGCACAAGGCAGTTCTGTAAACCAGAGGCTGAACAATGCAAATATCGCATCACACCACATGCGACGACAAATGAATCGCCATCCATGCTGCTGTATGGACGCAACATACGAACACGTTTAGATATGTTGAAGCCGAATCTGGCACAAACAGTCCAACGTAAGCAGATGAGCATGAACACTCGAGATTCTGGTGTTTGACGGCTGGAAGTGGGACAGACGGTGATTACACTTAATTATCGTATCGGTGGAAACAAGTGGGTGCACGGGCAGATTCATTCCCAGACAGGCCCACTATCGTACAAGGTCGACGTCGATGGTACTTTGTGGAGAAGACATCTGGATCAGTTAACATCGGCGGACATTAGTTCAGCAGCACCGCAGAACAGTACCATCCCGGAAATGTCAACTCCAGCGTTCATCTCTGGTGGTAGTCGAAACGCTGGTATGGGGGAGAGTGAGGCCAGTAATAAGAAGGCGACTCCAGCAGTGAGCAGCCCGGAGAAGACTCCAGCAGTGAGCAGCCCGGAGAAAACTCTAACGAGTTTTAGAACACCACCAGTGACTGCAGTCCTGTGGCAGCAGTCCGTCGGAATCCGGCGAGAATCCGGAAGGCTCCAGATCGGCTGAATATGTGACTTTGTAACAATGTTGATTTTCCGTTAATGAGAGTCACTGGTGTTAGGGTAGAGCAACATAGACAGAGACGGTTAAACTATGGATAGCTTTACAAAACTTTTATTCTCAGTCAAGA